>NC_134530.1:660000-925000 GCF_050624435.1 Tenrec ecaudatus
CTTTGCTTGAGCAGCCGCTGGGTCAGTCCGTGTCATCAAGGGCCGCCCTCTTTTCCGCTGGCCCTCTGTGTCCAAGCTTGATGTCCTTCTCCAGGGGCTGGTCTCTCCTGGCAGCACGTCTGAGACTGTTAACTCTTTACGGAGTGGAAAGTCTCATCTTCCTCCTAAGCGGCAACTGGTGGCTTTCCAACCTTGTGGTTTAGAACCCCAACAAGTAACCTCTGCCCACCAGGACTCCTCTCCGCCTGGACTTACACAGGAGCAATTGGTGGTCTGTCCACAGTCAGGTCCCGGGCTGGTGTTAGCTGTGGATATTGAGCGTCTCCATCGTCCCTTTCCTCAGATGTTGTCACTTTGATTTCTGTGTGTCCATCTGGAGAAGTCCGTGAACATAGTCACATTTTGTGTTGTGGGGGGGGGGTATTTGTTATGAGCAAGTCGTTGGTCTTGCAAAATTCGATCATGCAAGATCTCCAGCGTCATTTCTATCACCAAGGCCGTATCTTCCAACTTCTGTTCCTTCCTCTGTGTTTCCAACTGTCGCATTCCAACAGACAAGAATGACCAGTGCATCTTGATTGCATTGATCATTTGATCAGGTTTCAGACTGAAGATGTTGGTAGAGTTCTTCAGAATCTGCAGCTCTAGCTTTGGTGGTTGGAGCAAACATTGCTTAATAGTTGTGTTGATTAAGTTTCCTTGGATTTGGATAGGCGTAATTCTCCCAAGGACAGGATTGAACCTCAAGATGGACCTTGGAATGCCCTGTGTGACGATGAATACGATGTCGCTGCTCTTGATTGTGTCACGCCTTCCCACCACGGAAAGCAACGTGACGTCTGATGCAGAATGGCCAATACCAGTCCATCTCGGCGCACGAACGCCTGAGATCTTCATGTGTTCCATTTAAGTTGTGACAGCTTCCAGTGTTCCTGGATTCATGTTTTGTACACACCAAGCTTCAATTATTAACAGATGGAAGCAGCTGTCTCTTCTCATTTTGAGCAAATGCTGGTCCACAGGCTTCGCTCCGCCCAGGTCACCATGGCGACGGTGCTTTGAGGCAGTGGCTGCTCTTCCTCAGTCTCATGGCGAGTGCCTTCAGACTGAGGGGCTCGTGCAGCATCTCTGAAATGCTCTGCTTCTATCCATCGGGCCTTCAGTGACGGACGATGTGCTGTCCGCAAGGTTTCCGGCGGCTAATTCTTTCCAAGTTCACCCTTCCTTCTTCGTAGGGTGCTCTCGGTCTGGAAGCTGTAGGAAGGTTAACCGTGACACCTCACCATTTGACCTCCCTTTTGGACGCATTTTAAAGTTACCTCAGTTTTTAAAGCATTGTCTGCTCTTTTCTATCGAGTTTTTTGTCAGCATTTTGTTTGTTTTTGTGTTTTGCATAGTTTTCTGTTTATGGACTCCAGGATTGGCATATCCATGGAGACATAACTGGCTTAATAGTTACTACGAGGCATGGCCGGGGAGACGGGGGGGGGGGGGTCAGCGACAGTGAGTACAAGAAAAAGGAAGATGCTGGGGGGCGTGGAGGGGTGGGAGTGCACTAGAACTGATTGTGATGATGTATATGCAACTCTTGTTAATGTTAAAAGCGATTTAACCATACAAGTGTATGATGTGTGTGGTAGTTACAGAATTCCATGTCAACTTGTTAAATAGGCTATAGGGATGGAGTCTAGCCTCTCCATCAGGTCATGGCCAGTGAGGCCTCCGTAGGGGCCTGGCCTTTTCCTGAGGATTCTGGGAGCTCCTGTCTTCCTCCTGGAGGCAGCACACACACTGTCCCTGCTTCGTCTTCCTGCCGACAAGCCACGTGGAGCTACGCTGGAGGAACCACGGGGAGAACCACGCCAGCGTTGAGATGCTTCCACCGCCACTGGATCCACAAGGCTTTCCACCCAGTGGCCTGTGATCTTCCTGCATTCGGCATCATTGCATGTGTTGTATGAGTCTGAGGAGGAATTTACAGACTGGTATCGGACATATAGGCTAATATCGGACTTATGGACTTGATCTGGACTGGGCTGGGAAGTTTTCTTAATATAAAGTTTTCTGATATAAAGTTCTCTATTATACACCTATGAGTGTCTATAAATTTGTTTCTCTAGTCAACCCAGACTAGCACAGTATGTAAATACTATATCAAGAAAACTACTTAAAGAAAAGAAGCCAAACCTGACCAGTGGTTGCCATGGGTGAAGGGGAAAGAGTTGTTGCTTCGAGAGCACCAACGGTGGAGGACTAACGCGGAGCAGGATGTCAATCATGGTGCACAGCACGAAGAGTACCGTGAATGGCACGGAGTTATACATGTAGAAGTTGTGGGATTGGAGGATGTTTTGCTGTGTCTATTTTTGCCACAATCAGAAGGGGGAAAACCCGACAAAATAATAATTTATAAATTATCAAGGGCTCATGAGGGAGGGGGGAGTGGGGAGGGAGGGGGGAAAAAAGAGGACTTGATGCAAAGGGCTTAAGTGGAGAGCAAATGCTTTGAAAATGATTAGGGCAAAGAATGTACAGATGTGCTTTATACAATTGATGTATGTATATGTATGGATTGTGGTAAGAGTTGTATGAGCCCCTAATAAAATGTTTTTTTTTAAAAAAAAAAACCTACACGGATCACAATGACTGCAAGAAAGAAGAATATGTGCTGGAATTCAGTGTGGTGACAACTGCACGACCCTCCTGGGTTGTCCAGATGCAGGACATGTGAACTACGTGACAATAAGAGTCTATGTGCACCAGTCTGTACATGTATGTGATCTAGTCTTGAAAACCCCGTGGGCGCAGTTCTACCCTGTGCTCCAGAGTCTCTGAGCCAGAAGAGACTCAGCCACCGTCTATGCTGTCTCTGCGTGTCTGAGGTCACCCATTTCCAGTGTGCGGTGGCATCTCACTGGGCTTCCGCCTGGGCCTCCAGCACCCCCCCACCACCACCTCCACTGGTGAGCCAGTGGTGGCTGCCTTCTCCCAGGTCTTCGGGACGCACCTGTTCCCAGTGTTACATTGCGCGTTCCCCGTCCTAGGTGACAGGTGAGTGTACACTTTCCATCACTGTTGAGTGAGGGATGTGTGCTAGGTCTTGCAGCTGCAAACAGCTTCCCTTGGTGTGTGGTTGGCCTCCGACTTCCTTAGTGGAACACGTGGACAAACTGACGGGTGTAAAATAAGACACTCAGCGTTTTAATTAGACACAGATTCTCCAGGAAAGGGGCGTGGCGTCCGAGCCAGTGGGCAGTTAATTTGCCTGCAGCAGCTGTAACTTTTCCACGCGGAAGGTGGGGGTGTCCCAGAGCACCCTGCGCTGCGTGGGAAGAATCCCACCGCCAGCTGTGATCCCTGCCCTGGACTTGACTGAGAGCCCAGGAGGCGTTTCCATGGATGACCCCCTGCCCAGGCTGTAACAGTGGGCACCAAATGCCAGGACCAGGTAGAACTGCCCTTGTGGATTTCCGGGAGAAAAACAGGGCTCTCTAGAGTGGTTGGGCGGGACTATGCAAATTAAGTGCTTCCCACAGAGTGCAAAGGATTGAACTTCTGCTTATAATGTAAATAAGGTGTACCATCCCCTTCTGGGGGTGGAGCCATGCAAATAAGGCATATGGGACCCCAGCAAGGGGATTGGTCAGTTTTGCCACACACCCACCCGCCCTGCTAGGCTTCAAGTGAGCCATTCTGGAGGGAACAGGGGACTCCCTCTGGTGCTCTGAGCAGCTGCCTGGGCCTGTGGGGGCTCCACTGTGGGCACACTGACCATTGGGGGCCCACTGTCTCCAGGCACACTCCCTGTGAGACGACTGGATGAGACTATTGATCAGGGAGGGCTGGGGGAGGAGCCCAGGGAACATTTGAGGGAAAGGTAGGGGGAGAAGGGGCAGACAGCCCCAGGCAGGTGGGTAGGGAAGGGCACGGGTGGGGCAAGGAGGGAGAGGGAACAGGGAAGGGGACCAGCAGGTCATAGGGGGAGGACCCTGTGGACGGGGATGTGGGAGCACCAGAGGGGAAGGTGGCAGGAAGGCAGGGTGCTCAAGGCACCCTCTCGAGGCTGCGGGAGAACAGCCTGTGGACCGTAGGGACAGGGCGCTGACCACTGGGCAAGTCAAAGGGCTGTCGGGTGGGTGGGAGAGGGGCCCAGAGAGGGGCTGGAAGCTGCAGGGTCCACTGGCAAGAATAGTCTTCCCTGAAAGCACCATGACTTCCTGACAACTATCCTGTGGTGGTTTGGATGGACGGGTGGGTGGATGGATGGATGGATGGACGGGTGGGTGGATAGGTGGGTGGGTGGGTGGATGGATGGGTGGATGGATAGATGGATGGATGATGGATAGGTGGGTGGATGGATGTGGGTGGGTGGATGGGTGGATGAGTGGATAGGTGGGTGGATAGATAGATGGGTGGATGGATGAATAGGTGGGTGGGTGGGTGGATGGATTGGTGAGTGGATGGATTAGTGAACCAGTCTGGCAACTGTGCTTCCTGTGGACTTTGGCCTCCAGCCATGGGGAGAGTTGTGGGAGAGGGTAAAGAATGGACCCCTTGGTCATTTCAGCCCCATCTCACTCTGCCCCAAACCTCACCTGGGTTGGGCCTCACAGTGGGGGCCCCTCTTCCAGCTGTCTGAAGCTCCCGGAGTCTTCCTACAGGACTGGCGACAGAGCCCAGCCTGGGGCTGACAGGCAGGGTGAGAGTTGGGCAGAGGGGTTTCCAGAAAGAGGGCCAGGCGGCGGCAGGTCCTGCAGCCAGCCTGGCTGGAATGGCAGGAGTTCGGGCCCCTGGGATTGCTGTGAAGGGCCCCCATCCCTGGGGCCCATGATGTGCTGGGTGGGGGTGGGGGTGTCAGTGCAGTCTGACTACTCCACCTGCAAGGAGACCCTGCCTGGGGCCTGGGGTCCCAGTCAGTCCCCGTCCAGTCAGGAAAACAATTACAATTGTTTTCCATGTAAAAATGTTTAAAAAATCAAACGTAAGGCTGCCCCATGGGTCGTAAGAGGAGCCCGTGGGGCAGTGGTTACTCATTGTGCCCCCAACCTCGAGGTCAGCAGATCAGACCGGAAGGATGCCAAGGCCTCAGAAACCCGCACGGGGTCCCCAGGAGGCACAGCGACGTGCATGGTGGGCGGTGAGTTTATAGCCCTGTGGGCCAAGCAACTGGGCTGCTAAGAGCAGGGTCTGGGCTTCAAACACGGCAGCAGCCCCTGGGGGGAGAGCTGAGGCCGTCTGCACACGGAAAGATCCCTCAGTCTGGGGCCTCTGAGAGCCACTCTCCCCGGTTCTGTCTGAAACCGACTCGATGGCCGTGGCTGCCCCTGCAAGGTCTGTGGTTCGAACCCACGCACCACTGCGAGGTAGGAAGACCAGACCGCCTGCTTCCATAAAATCTGCCGCCCAGCAACCAGCAGGGCAGTTCCCTCTGTCCTGCAGGTTCCCTCGAGGGCAATGAGTTTGTTTTTTGGGTATCTGGGTATTGACCAATCCCTGCAGAGTTCCTAAAACAGGCTCACCCCAGGGCAGATGGGCAGCAGCCCAGGGCCAGGCAGAGAGCGCCAGGCCCTCAAACCACCCACTTCTTGGAAGAAGGGCAGCCAGAATTCACCTTTGAAGCAGAGACCGCGGGACCTCTTCTCCTGCAGATGGACAGACAACGGACGGACACCAGGGCGGCACCGGTGGGCTCAGACCTAACAAGCGTGAGGATGGCGCAGGACTGGGCAGTGTTTCCTTCTGTGCCACCCAACAATGACACCACCACTCGGGGAGTCCCCCCCCAGCACCCCCCCCCCGCAGCAGCACAGTCTGGGCAGAGCGCCAGGCCTGGGGGTCTCCAGCTCTTTCTCCCAAGACTCCAAAGGGTCACCTGGAGGAGCGTGATCACCCCAGGTACGATTCCCCCCTCACCTCTGGCCCTGCCGACTGCCACTGCCCACCATCCGGAGCCTACGCCAGCCTGGGGTGGCAGGGGAGGGGGATACGGATCCAGGGGACCGGTTTCCGGGCCCCGCCTGCGCTCTCCGGCAGGCACGCGGAGCCTTTGGGAAAACTGGAACTTGGAAGGGCAGAGCTTCCTGTGGGACCGGGAGGACGGGTCCCATTTTTCTCCGGGGCCAGATCGCTGGTGGCTTGCCGCCCTCTGGTGGCAGCGTGTGTGGGTGGTGGCCTTTTGAACTCACCTGGGGGGCCGGTTGTCTGGGGGGTTGTTTGTTTGCTTGGTGCACAGGGGCAAGAGTGGGCTTGTGGTGGGACAGGTGCCTGGAGACGGGGCGACGTGGCCCCTCCACCTGGCAAGGAGAAGCTGGGGCAGGGGGACACGGGGACAGACTCGCCTGGGGGTTGGTCACTCAGTCATTCAGGCCGGACCTGAATGCAGGGCTGCGAGTCAGCCTAGCCTGAAGCTGGCCTGTGTTAGCTTCACTTTCTTTTTCTTTTTTAATTTTAATAAATCACTTGATCGGGGGCTCTTGCAACCCATACATCCGCTGCATCCAGCCATCATCCTTTCTACGCGAGCCTTGGTATCAGCTCCTCTTCCCCCGCCCCTGCACCGTCCGTCCGCTGTCTCCCTTCGCCAGTGGTTCTGTTGTTCGTCACCCTGGAGGGGGGTGGTTATACGGTGATCTTGTCATCGGTTCCCCTTTTCTCCCCCACCCTCCCCTTGTGGTATGGCTGCGCCCATTCTTGCCGCGTTGACTTTTCTCCGCCGAGCTTGGCAGTGCCCTCAAGTCACAGCCGTCCTGTACACCCCAGGAGGCAACCCGCGGGGGAGGCCTGCCCGTCCTGCCCAGCGATGCAGCCGCGGTGCCCGTCCACAGCCGTGAGGGCCCTTCCTCTCGCTGCCCCTCCTCGCTATCAGGTACTGTGTGCTTCTCCAGGGGCTGGTCTCTCCTGACCGCACGTCCGAAGTCCGCGAGGCGAAGTCTCGGCGTCCGCTTGCCGCTTCTCCGGACAGCCCGAGGGACTTCCAGTGCCATACCCAGAAATCCAGGCTCGGCCGCCGCCTGAAGCTGGGTCACTGTCCAGCCCACAGGTCCCCTGGCGGCCATTTGCAAGTCCTCCTCATTGTCCCATCACTGGCCGCTGCGTGGTGCTGGCCCAGCTACGTCACCTCTCTGATTTCTGGTGGCCACAGTGACGGGATGCCTCAGGGAGTGTCCTGGGGGTCACCCATGGCCCCAGCCTTCATTAAAGCCGAGAGGCCAATGACCGGCCGGTGACCCTCTGACCATGGATGGCACGGGCTCCCTGTGTGTGCTCCTCCTGTGTGAAGCCTCGCTCACGTCTCCGTGATGGGGACCCTGCCCCTCGGCCGGACGACCCCTGGCTCTCTGCCAACCCCACAGCCCCTCCGCACGGAAGCAACGCCCCTGCTCAAAGTGACCGCGCCGGTGGGGACTGGCCAGCCCTGTTGCTAGCCTCAAGGCCGGCGGTTCAAACCCACCAGCCGCTCCTGGGAGACAGATGGGGCTCTCTACTTCCAGAGTGAGTCTCAGAAACCCACTGCGGGGTCAACGAGGGTCTCTGGGTGTCGGCAGCCACTGGACGGCAGCGAGTCCCGTCTGGCTTCACCGCCTGGGAGCCCAGCGCCCAGCCTCTCCGGCCCTGGGCTCGAACTGCCCGCCCGGATGGGACGAAGCTCCGGTCTTTCTTCCCCACGACAGGCTACTTCAGCTAAAAGAGGGTGGGGGGGTGAAGCGGGACTCTCCCCAACAGCGTTCAGGGTGCCTGACCACCGCACCCTGCCTCGAGGCGTCCTGGGGCACCTGCCCTTAAAACCCCCTCCTCCTCGCGGAGTTCAGGGGTCTGCAGCCCAAGGGACTGGGGCGCTTCCTGGGGAGACGTCAAGACCGTCGGACAGAACCCTTAGGGTGCACGAGGTTCTGGCGGCGGACATCGCCAGGCACCGCCGGGTGGCCTCGAACCACCGTCCCTGCAGGGCCACACCTACTTCCGGGCCCACTCGGGAGGAGCGCGGTTCTGAGGCTGTTCATCTTCACAGGAGCAGGGAGCCTCGTCTTGGTCCTACAGTGCGGCGCGTGGGTTCGAACCCCCGACCTTGCGGCGGGCAGCCCCATGCGGTTGTCCCAGCCCTCCGGGCTTTGCTAGCACAGCCCGGGCGCACCTGGACTCTGGGAGCCTCTTCTGCGGCGTGGCGCCAACTGTGGGCTTGTGCTGCCACCTGCTGGCACTCACCTGGCTGCCGGCCGCACCTGCGGCCAGCAGGGTGAATGGCCTCCCTTACTGAGGGTTTCTTCTGAGGGCCACCCAGGACCGAGAGAGCATGCTGGGTAAGTGAGCATCCACACTGCACCCTGGGCAAAGGACACGTAGCTGGCACAAGCTGGACATTGGGTATTTCTGGCTCACATCCACTGGGATAGGCAGACAGGGCATGCACCTGCTTCTCTTCTGGGTTCTGCCCTCCGCGGGGTGACCAGAGGGAGCCCCTGAGCACCGAGTCCCGTCCCTGTAAGGCCCATACTTTCCCAGGCGCCCATAGGGACCTGCATGACCTGTCCACCTCTTCCCTGCCCTCACCTCCTCCTCCCTCCCTCCCCCCCTCCCGACCCCCACCAGGCACATCCTGCCTCAGGGCCTTTGCATGTGCTGTTCCTCCTGGTGGGAACCTTGCAGAGAGAGCAGAGGGGGACAGAGGGAGGGCGGAGGACCTTCCCCTCTCAGGCCTTCAAATAATTGATTGTTTCTTCGTTTTGTAAGGGTTGATTGTAAGGGTTGATTGCCTGGCTGGGGAGGGATGTGGGGAGCAAGGTGGATCTCTCGGGTGGGATTTGGAGTGAAGGTGTATCCCACGTGACAGGGTATGGCCGTGTCTTACTCCCAGGTGGGATTCCGTGGCATTAGTCACGCCCATGGGCTGAGCAGCCCTCACCACTGTCTGCTTCTAGAACATTCTAGACTATCACCCAGAAGCATGGTGAGGCAGGCCCACCACGGTCCCAGCTCCCCTTCCCCCTCAGCGTGGACCCCCGGGCTCAGCATTCACTAGGGAGCTGGGAGATGGTCCCAGGCTCTGAGGATTCTTTGTGGTCAGACCTGGTGGGGCCAGAGTGGATAAAAGATGGGGAGACAGAGAGAAAGACAGAGACACATAACAGAGAGATATACAGAGACAGAGAGACTGAGGTAGACAGGCACACACCGAGAGACAGATGGTCAGACAGACACAGAAAGCCTGAGACACACAGACAGAAACATACAGTGCCAGAGCAGCGCTGGGAGGGTCGGGGGGAAGGAACAGAGGGGCAGACAGGTGACATGGACACTGTGAGAGGCACGTGTCTGTGGGGGCCCTGGCTCCTTGGTCAGGAGAGGGGGACCCTCAGACGTGGGTCCAGGTGTGGTGGGACCCTGATCTCTGGGGCGGGCTGCTTACGGGCGCCCGTGCTGGTGGACATCCTCCCTGAGAGGTGGATGGAGGTGTCCATTTCTGGAGGAGCCAGAGTCTCCCGGACGCTGAGGGCCCAGGGGACGGCACTGACCCGCAGGGAGCGGATGAGGAGCTGCTCTTAGCCAAGGGTCTCCTGGGAGAAGGGCGCTTGGGGGCCCCATCTGTGACTGGGGTGCCGTAGGAGAGTCCCAGGGGGTCTCCCCAGAGCAGATATCTCCTCCCTCAGACTGGGGTCTCCCCAGTACAGATGAATCCCCTCTGAGACTGGGGTGTCCCCCAAGCAGATGCCCCTTGCTGGCTGGCCAGGTGTCACCACTCCCGTGTGTGAGAACTTTATACAGATTAGCTTCTTATCACCAGAGATAAGGGAGACTGAGGCATGGGGAGGGCCTCCCAAAGCACTGGGATCCAGCACCCACACCCTCACCCTGAATGGTCCCGCTGGGTGTGCATGGGGACCCCAGTGGTGCTCCTTCTGGCTCACCAGACAAGGCCACCGGAGGGCAGGCCAGGGGCTTGCAGCACCACAGAGTCGGTGAGCAGGCAGGGGGCCGGCTGGGGCCTGGCCTTATTAAAGTGTCCCACGATCTGCAGGCTGTGGGCTGGCAGCTGTGCGGGGCACACAGCACACCAGGGGCAGGGGTCCCATACACTGTCCACCCAGCACCATGTGTCACCACAGACAAGCACACAGCCGGGAGGGGCTCCAGGACACGTGGTCCATGCAGGGGGCCACAGCAGGCAGCTGGCTCTGCTTTATTTCACAGTGTCCTGGGGACCTGGCACTCTGTGTACAGATCAAGTCCCTGCCACGCCACGCCGCCCTCACGGGATTCCAGGAGAGCCTCCGCGGGACCCCCGGCCCTGTCAGAGCCTCCAGTCATATAGCTGGACACGCCATGGAGAAACTCTTGGGGGCAGGTCCTCAGATTGGGGTCTTTGGCTCCTCCCTCAGGCTGGAAGCTCCCCAGGGTTGGACTGAGGCAGGTCTTCCCTCTCAGATGAAAACACCTCAGGGGGTGTTTTCAGACCAGCAGCTCCAGGACCCCCTTCTCCCTCCTGGCCCAGCCTTCCTCCTCCCTCCACCCTCAGACTAGCGGGGGCCAAGTCCACCTCGAGGCAGAGGAGCAGGTCTCCCGCCTGCTTGGACCCCACAGGGTTTGGCAAAGTCTTAGAAGCAGAGAGAATGAACCCCCACCCCCACCCCCCAAAAAAGAAAGAAAAAGTTCCCCAGGAAAACTATAATGACAGAACATTCCATACTGCCTGCTGATTATGGGCGTGGGCGCTGGTGCTCAGACCCGCCTGTGGGTCCACATGGGGAGTGCTTAGTCCCCGAGGTCGGGCCTTGGATGGTCTTGGCAGTGCCCTGAGGCCCAGGCAGGCAGGAGCGGCGGATGGCCTGTCCCCAGCACCAGGCTCAGTCTTCATCCTCGCTGGTGTAGACACGGGCTTCCCAGCGTTCTGCCATGAGGTTCTTGTGACGGGTCACCCGGGTGGCCTCCAGGACCTGCAAGAGGGGAATGGAGTCCCCCATCAGGGCCCTAAGTTCTCCAGATGCCTGCCCTCACCACTAGGTCATGGGAGAGGCCTGGCACAGGCTGGACACAGGCGAATCCCCTCCTCTGCTTCAGAACCCCTATCTCTAGTGATATGACCAAAGAATGCATGAACTTGTCCTGTGTGCAAAGGGAAAAATGCCTCCCTGGATTGAGACCTCTTTAGCAGCAGGGAGATGTTCTGTGAGCAGCTTGGGCCGGAGACAAGGACACTGTGTGAGCACAGGGTCCATCTGAGAGCCTGATGTTTTTGGTGGTTAGCTGGACTAAACTCTCTCAATGGACTGGACGCTGTGCTCAAAGAGTGTCCTTGTCCCAGCCCTATGCTGCCCCACCTGGTAAAAAGGCAGGGCTTGATCTCCTTCCCAGAATCTGTGCCCACAGCAGTCTCGACGCAGGACACAGCGGAGTGACCTTGAGACAGACAGACACAGAGATGGGCAGGCACAGAGATGGACACACAGACAGATGGACATAGGGATGGACAGACAGACACTTAAACACAGAGACAGACAGACACCTAGATGGACAGACAGGCACACAGACAGGTAGACAGACACATAGAGAGACACAGAGACAGACCCAGAGACGGGCAGATGGATACACAGACAGATAGAGAGACACTCCCAGGCAAGAAGACAGCCAGGCAAGCTGGAGGTGTGGAGGAGGGGGGCCGAGGACATGGCGAGCAGAGGCAAGCCTCCCAGAGCCAAAGAGCACCTCCCGTGAAGCGGTCGTGTGGCCCGCAGGACAAAGGTCATCCCCAGTAAGCTAGGGCTTGACCTGAAAGCATCTGAGTGTGACCAAAAGGCCTGCAACAACTAAGGGGGCCGGGGAAAGACATCGCTGGAAAGAGAACCCCCGAGCACGGGGCACAGCCAGTGGACACACGGCGACGGGGTGGCCAGTGGACACCTGTGAAGGGCGGGATGTGGCAGTGTGGCAGATGTAGCAGTGGACACACTGGTCTCACACAGCCTGTCCTGGGGAGATTGTCAGATTGTCACGTGGGGTGTACCCTGCTCTGTAAACATCACATGGTAGAAATAAAAGGGGGCGCCCCTGCCCCTCACACACCCCACAGGACCCTGAAGCCAGGGCAGGATTGCGCAGGGTGGGAGTGGGGCCTCACCTCTGAGTTGATGCGGTCTGAGGGGTCGATGCCAGCGTACTGCAGGGAGGAAACACACTGTCAGCGCCGGGGACCCCCTGCTCACCCCACCCAGAGCCAGCCTGGGACTCTGTCCCCTACCCACCACAGGCCCCCACGTGACCCTCAAGGTGGACTCAGGGCAACACAGGCCACCCCTCAGGGTGGCCGAGGCCCAGAGGGGCTGCCCGTGTGACAGAGGAGCCTGAGGAGGCTGACATGGCAGGGCTCCCACTGGACACTGGCCCGCCAGGCCACGGCCTCATAATCTGTGAGCAGCAGGCAGGCGGGGCCGGGGTTGTCTGTTTCTAGGTCCTCACTGCTCCATCCAGGCTGGACAGAAAGCCAGTGGCTGTCAGGACAGGACTGGGAGCTGGACCGGGGTTCAAGTCCTCAGTATGGACAGCCCATGTTGCACCTCCCGTGGAGGTACAGTCACCAGCAGGCAGCGAGGGAGACAGGTCAGGGTAATGTCCCTCCTCACCCTCGAGTGGAAGGCCACTGCCTATCTGTGGCCTAACAGGGTGGGGGTGGGGAGGGTCTGTCAGGCCACAGCCAGGTCTCCTAGCGGCAGGCGGGGGGGGGGGGAGGAGGGATGGGGGTGGTGTCCAGTCCTGGACGTACCCACATCTCCTTCTTCTTCCTTTGCCAGGGTGCATCCTGCGGGGGGTCTTCTGGGGTCTCCGGCTCAGTCCCCACTGCCCACACCAGGCCCGAGTGCAGCTGGATGGGGGTGAAGAAGGGGGATTCTGACACAGAGTAGCTGCCCGTGATGCCTGTGGGGGACGAAGAAGGAGGGGCCTCAGGGAGTGCCCAGAGCCCCTCATGGACTGCCCGGCTGTCAGATGAGAGTCCAGGACACATACAGTCTCTGGCCAAGAGGCTGGACCAGGCAGGGGCTCACACTCGCTGGCAGCCAGGTGAGAGAGCAGATGGACAGACTGACCGGAAGAGCTAGCAGAAACTGAAGGCAGAGAGATGAACTGGCCTTTCAAGGTGACAAGGGTCAAAAGTGACCAGGCCGTGTGTGTGTGTGTGTGTGTGTGTGTGTGTGTGTTGGGGGTGGTGGTGTTACTTCATGTTAAGAACAAGGACCAAGAGACCGGACATCCATAAACCCCGATGGGCCCAATAACAAGGCAGCCAAACCCATAAAGCAAAAGCCGCAGGACCCTGCTGATGCCTCTCTGAAATCCACCGTGTGGGCAGACTGCTCCCTGCTCCAGCCTGGAGACCCGGGACCCCAGCTCACCAGAGGCCCGGGAGGAGCTCCTGGAGTCCGGGTCGCTGTCCACCGGCGACGGGCTGAAGATTTCCGGGAAGAGCGCGCTGCGCCGCTCCTCCGCCAGCTCCCGCTCTCTGCGCAGCACGCTCTCCACCTCCCGCTCCAGCAGCTCGGAGGACCGGGACTTCTGCAGCCTCAACACGGGGGCCCCAGGCGCCCCCCAGCCCCAGACTGGAGGTCCCTTGGCCGGCCGGGGGGCCTCGGGGACGCCGAACCGCAGCGGGCGCAGGAGGAAGTACTCCCGGCGGACCACACCCCCGCGGGCGGGCAGGGGCTGCTCTGGCTTTGGGCCCAGGGCTTTCCTGGAGGGCTCGGAGACTGGCCTCGGGGACACGGTGGCCTTGGGCGAAGCCGCGGCCTGGACCTCCGGGGCAGGTGGGGTTTGCAGCCTGGGGCTCTCGGGGCCCAGGTAGGGCCGGTAGACGTGGGGTGGGATGCGGCTCACAGCCCTGACCTCCGGGATGGGGTCGGCCGCGCGCGCGTCCGGAACCAGGTCTAGGATGGAGTCGGAACTAAAGGCCCGCCGGAGCACAGGCAGGGGGTCTTCGGAGCCCCAGTCGGGGGTGCCCCCCCGGCCCCCCTGCAGCCGGTGGTCATGCTCGCGCTGCGTCTCCTGAGCGATGTCCCGCTGCACATAGAGGGACGGGCGGCCCCTGTCGCGCCGCGGACCTGGGCTCAGAGTGACCCTGGTCAGCAGCGGCCGGGAGGGGACCTGCACCATCTCCTGCTGCCCGGCCGCCGGTTGCAAGCCCCTCTGCGCCCGCAGGGCAGCCTCGCGCTCTTGGGCCAGGCGGATCTCCCGTTCGATGGGTGTCTCCCTGGTGGTATCCGGAGAGGGCGCTCGGGGGAGGGGCCTGGGCTTGTCCGCTGGTAGGACTTGGGAGCCTGCAGGTGGGCCTTGGACCTTGGGGCCTGCACCCACCTTCTTCACGGGGGACCCAAGGGAGATGTCAAACCCGTTGGCCAGGGCGGGTCCACCCAGGGCCTTAGGGGCTTGGCTGACCACTGATGGAAGTCCCCCGGAGGCATCCCGGGGTGGGGGCTTCTGAGGGGGCTCCGTGCTGGCCCGCTCCAGGCTCAGAAACTGCTGACGTGCTGTCAAGAAATCAATCTGCTCCCGATCCACCCCACTGTCCTCCATGGGCTGGGTTGGGGCATACTCCAGGGCCCCATCACTCTGGCTGGGGTCGCCCCAGAGTGTGGCCACTGTGCGACTCTTCTTGACGGCCTGGTCCTGGATGACCGCCCGGCGCTCCTGCTCCAGGCCCCACAGCTGCCTGGAGCTGGCATCCCGGGCATCGTAGCCACCCTCCAGCTCCTCCTGGTACCCTGGGGACCACTCCTGGGAGAAGGCGTGCAGGGGCCGAGATGCTCTGGCCCTCCCCGTGTCCTGCAGGGCCGTGTGGCCAGTGGCCCAGAAAGGCGTCTTGTCCTGGCTCCATTCTGTCTCCTCGGGGCCCACACTGACCCTCTGGAAGGAGTAGATGGTGTCACCGTCAAGCGCCTGGCTGGGGAGGCGAGGGGAGTGGGGGATGTTGAAGATGGGGTATCGGGTCACGTGGTCCATGTCTCGGGGGGCAGACCCTGCCGATGGGCTCCTGGGGGTGTTAGAAGGAAATGACAGTGTTTTAGGGACTGCATGGAACCCCCAAGAAATGGTGCCCCCAACGCGGTCCCTGTGAAGGAGATCTTGTTTGGGGGAACAGTGTAATCGGCTATTGTCACACAACATTAATCTAATTCACTTCCTGTCCGACTTACTCACTTCCTGTCTGACTTACTCCCTGTCTGTAGTTACTAACTCACTCCCTGCCCATAGTTACTAACACACTCCCTGCCCTGTAGTCACTAACTCACTCCCTGCTTGTCACTAACTCACTCCCTGTCTGTAGTTACTAACTCACTCCCTGTCTGTAGCTACTAACTCACTCCCTGCTTGTCGCTAACTCACTGCCTGTCTGTAGTTACTAACTCACTCCATGTCTGTAGTTACTAACTCACTCCCTGTCTGTAGTTACTAACTCACTCTCTGTCTGTAGTTACTAAATCACTCCGTCTGTAGTTACTAACTCACTCCCTGTCTGTAGTCACTAACTCACTCCCTGTCTGTAGTTACTAACTCACTCCCTGCTTGTCACTAACACACTCCCTGTCTGTGGTTACTAACTCACTCCCTGTTGGTAGTTACTAACTCACTCCTTGTCTGTAGTTACTAACTCACTCCCTGTCTGTAGTCACTAACTCACTACCTGCTTGTCACTAACTCACTCCCTGTCTGTAGTTACTAACTCACTCGCTGTCTGTAGTTACTAACACACTCCCTATCTGTAGCTACTAACTCACTCCCTGCTTGTCGCTAACTCACTGCCTGTCTGTAGTTACTAACTCACTCCATGTCTGTAGTTACTAACTCACAACCTGTCTGCAGTTACTAACTCACTCCCTGTCTATAGTAACTAACTCACTCCCTGTCTGTAGTTACTAACTCACTCCCTGTCTATAGTAACTAACTCACTCCCTGTCGGTAGTTACTAATTCACTCGCTGCTTGTCACTAACTCACTCCGTCTGTAGTTACTAACTCACTCCCTGTCTGTAGTTACTAACTCACTCCCTGTCTGTAGTCACTAACTCACTCCCTGTCTGTAGTTACTAACTCACTCTCTGTCTGTAGTTACTAACTCACTCGCTGTCTGTAGTCACTAACTCACTCCCTGTCTGTAGTTACTAACACACTCCCTGTCTATAGTCACTAACTCACTCCCTGTCTGTAGTTACTAACTCACTCCCTGTCTGTAGTTACTAACTCACTCTCTGTCTGTAGTTACTAACTCACTCGCTGTCTGTAGTCACTAACTCACTCCCTGTCTGTAGTTACTAACACACTCCCTGCCTATAGTCACTAACTCACTCCCTGTCTGTAGTTACTAACTCACTCCTGCTTGTCACTAACTCACTCCTGCTTGTTACTAACTCACTCCGTCTGTAGTTACTAACTCACTCCCTGTCTGTAGTTACTAACTCACTCCCTGTCTGTAGTCACTAACTCACTCCCTGTCTGTAGTTACTAACTCACTCCTGCTTGTCACTAACTCACTCCTGCTTGTTACTAACTCACTCCCTGTCTGTAGTTACTAACTCACTCCCTGTCTGTAGTCACTAACTCACTCCCTGTCTGTAGTTACTAACTCACTCCCTGTCTGTAGTAGTTAAGAACTCCCTGTCTGTAGTAGTTAGGAACTCAGTCCCTGCCTGAAGTTACTAACTCCATGTCTGCGTTACTCCACCTTGGCTGTGGTTAGTAACTCCATGTCTGCGTTACTCCACCCTGGCTGTGGTTAGTAACTCCATGTCTGCGTTACTCCACCCTGGCTGTGGTTAGTAACTCGATTTCTCTCTAGTCTCTAGTCATTCACTCCCTCACGCTGCTGTGTAGTTGCTAACTCATGCTCCCTGGCCCTGGCCCTCAGCCATCTTGGTGGAATTTCTGCAACTCTCTGTGTTGCTCAGGGCCAGGCATATGGTCTGTGCCGGTGGCCGGCTCTCGGGAGGGTCATTAGGACACAGGGGGAGGATGTGTGCATCATAACCACCCCTCACGTTGTCTCTGGGGTGGGCATGTGCATCCGTGATTCTCTGTTGACCTGAGAAAGGGAAGGGCCTGAGACAGTGTCCCAGGCTCAGAGTGTAGACCTGTCCTGAGGACACTGGGGTGCCACCGAGACAGCGTGCGCTGCTGACAGACTCCCCGCCGCAGCAAACTCTGAGACACTCCTTGTCTGCCCACTAACTGGACTTAATGCCGTGACTCCCAGGACAAGGCATGTCCCCGCACAGGGAAGCTGGGGGCTGCTGCCAGGCCAGCCCCTCTCCCAGGGGTTGGGAGGCTTCTGCATGGCTGAGGCTCCGAATTTTAGACTTCCGGCCAGAGAGACCTAAGATATCATGTGCTAGATTGCAAAAGCCACTCACAAAACCCACTGCCATGAAGTCGCTTCTGACCCTTAGTGACCCCTATTTATAAAGAGGTTATTAACCTTTATAAATAGTATTGATCATTTCGACATCTGATGGATTTCAACCACTGGCTTTGTAGTTCAACCCCCAGCTCACCGGGCACCCTGAACCCTTCCCCTCCTTGAAGCCGGGGAATCATTCAAGCCTTTGAAAGGCAAAAATCCCCATCCAGTCCCCCAGTGATTGTTTCAGGACAGATATGGGGCATGCCATCCTCTAGACAGTTCCTGCTATGATTGGTTCCGGGTTGGGTAAACCCTCCAATCTAGCCAAGTATTTCCTTCCCTGGCGTCTGTGATTGGCTCATGAATGGGCACGTGGCCCCACTTGGCCAACATAACACCCTGAGACTCGGATTCTAATGCATTCAGTCGTCCCCCTTGCTTGTTTGGGGCAGAACTCTGGCCCCTGTGGGTTTCCGGGCCTGTCACTCTTTATAGGCGTAGAAAGCCTCATCTTTCTCCTGCCGATGGGCTGGTGGTTTCGAACTACTGACCTTGGGGTTAGCTGCCTGACGCATAATCACTACACCAACACAGAAAATGGAGACCCTCTGCCCAGAGCGGGGACCCTTGGTGGTGGGGTGGGTCAAGCCTGGGTCTGCTGATCCCATGGTTGGGGGTTCAGACCCACCTGCTGAAAGCTCTCTGCTCCCACAAAGGTGGACAGCCTCTTGAGCGCTCAGGGGCAGTTCTTCCCTACCCTATAGGGTCGCTGCCAGGAGGCAGAACAGGTTTGATGGCTTTGGATTGTTTTTTCTTCTGCCCCCCACAGGAGTTTCTAGTGGGCTGACATAAAGAACTGCTGTGGGGTCTGCAGACCTCACCCCACCCAGTGCCCCAGACACAGATCCCTCAAGAGCAGACCGAACCCAAAACCCACTGCCCCCGCCTGGCAGCGGCCCCCAGGGCGGTACAGAACTGCCCCCCAGAGTGTGGGAAGTGGTTGGCTGTTACCACAGCAACCTCTCGCAGAAGCCTCTCAGGCAGTGGCTGAGGACTTAACCCATGGTGCCACCAACACCCTTCCCATGACAGTGCCCATGCAAGCACCAGACGAGCTCCTGGATCCAGCTGTGGCTGCAGCCCAGCCCACCCAGTCACCAGCCCAACATTGCTCCCTCACGCCCACCCAACATCCAAAGCCCAGGAGACCCCAGGTTTTCTGTGCCCATCCCTCCCAGTTCTCCCCACCTGGCCAGGTGAGTTCCCTAGCGCCTCCCTCCCAGGCCCTCTGCCTTCGCTGTTTGTGGCCAAGCCCAGGTCTAGGTTAGACAGCCCCTAAGCCTCATGGCGCCTGCTCACACCCTCTCCCATTCACCAACCTTCTCAATGATGGCCCCCACCCCAAGGCTCCACCCAAGCTCAAGAATCTCCAGGGCAGAACAGAAGTTCCCTGGTTCACACATCCTGGATCTCGTCCCTCCACCCTCCCCAGCCCAGACAATCCCGTGCCTGGGGCCCCCATAAAACCGGGAAGGACTGGCAATGGCCTTGGACCTTGTCCATCTGGGTTCAGGTGGGGCTGGCCTTGACCCAGTGCCCTTGAGGAGCCAGCCCTCCACTCCGGGTCTCCAGGTTCCTCCAGGAACCCTCTCAAAGATCACGTGTCTACTCTCACTCCTTTGTGTCTCCTGGGTAAAGCTTTCCCCCTACCTGCTTACTTGGGGTTTCCGCCCAGCCTCAGCCCAAACCTCTATGAGGCAGGGGCCCCACCTGATCCTGATCATCCTCTGGAAGCTGTCTGTGCCACAAGGGCCCCCCTCTAGGCTCCTCTCCCACAAAGCTCCCCCAGGCTGTCCCCCCATCCCCTCCAGACAGCATCTGAGTCTCTCAGGCCCGCCCATCTGTAGCCCAACACTGGTGAGAACCTCACCTTTTCACCCTGCCACCAGAAAGGAGGCCCTGGGGGGCAGTCAGGCTGCACCTCACCTGCATGCAGTCCCACCCCTGCCCCTCAGGAGGCTACCCTCATCTCCGCCTCAGGCAGGTCCCTGGCAGACACTCAATGGACCCGCCCCACAGAGGGCAATGTGCCAGGCAGTTCTCCTGGGTCCCGCAGGGTCGCTGTGCACTGCAGTCCACCTGGCCTTACTGTGACTTAGGGCATTATTCAATACCAGGAGCCCCCTAGGCAAGTCTGTCTCGGTGTTGGAAATTAGACAAGGGCATGGTATTCGAAACCACACAGGCTGGGCCCACAGTCCCGCCTGGCCTTTGTCCCCAGGTGCTGGGGGATGGGCAGGGCTCTTGAAGACCGACTGCATGGGCAGGTCTTCAGAGAAACCCACAGACTGAGCAGATCCGGACCCAGCGCCGCCTGGGGCAAGGCTCCATCTTCCCAGGAGTGGACAGCTCGGCTTGCTTGCTCCCTGGTAGCAGCATGGCGCCTGACACACCTGGCCACCCTGGCGCCTTGCTTTCGAAAAGGGTCAAGTTTTTATATCAGGCTTGTCAACTTTACCTATGGCCTGAAGCCGGGAGCCAGGGACCCTCTCCCCAGGCAGCCCCCCAAACAGGCACTTACCAAAGAGGCTGAACGAGGCCTGGGCGCTCCAGCCGGGTCCAGCTCATTTCAGAACAGTGCCCTCTGTCCGGCCTGGCCAGCCACCTGGCCGGTGCTAACCCCAGAGGCTAGTCTGCTCTGCTAAGTCTCCTCCCAGGGTCCCCTCAGGAAGGGCAGGCAGGCCACACTGTGTGTCCAGTGGGTGGACTCAGCCCAGCCAGTGGGGGACAGGCACTCCGCCCTGCCTCGGGGCATCCAGTCTCCTGCTGGGTGGGGCCCCGAATGGCACTTCCTCCTGGTGACTCACAGAGGCCTGCTGGGGCTCAAGCCCTCTGTTCCTGTCACCTGTGCTGGCCTCTGAGTCCCCAGGAGCTCAGACAGCCACCCCCTGGAGGGTGGGGCGGCAAAGCCTGAATGCCATCTCATTGCTGTGACTGACTCATGGCGCCCTACAGGACAGGGTAGAACTGTCCCTTCCGGGTGTCCCAGAGGGTCACTCTTTACTGGAGTTGCAAGCCTCATCTTCCTCCCTCTGAGCAGCTGGTGGTTTAGAACTGCTGACCTTGGGGATCACAACCCAGCACCCAACCACTGTGCCACCAGGCTGGTCGGGGCTGCTCTGTCGGGGCCCAGGAGCCGGCTTCCCTCTGTGGGTGGTGAGTCAGGGGCCCGAGCCCTGGTGGCGCAGAGGCTAAACACAGGGCTGGCAAGTGCCTCGGTTTTCCGCATCTTGGAAACGGGATGGTGCCCCCTCGCAGGGCTCCCAAGAGGGCAGGGGAACCCCTTGGGGGAAGAAAAAGCCCCCCCACCCCCCACCCCCGCCTTCCAGGCACCAGGGACTTTATGCAAATGAGCCACAGCAGCCACCACAGAACCCTCATGCCCGACGTGCCCCCCACCCTGCACTCCTTCCCAGTCACTCACGAGGGCAAGAGAAAGGCCACACACCCTCTGCAGCCCCATGGTCCCGCCCCCAGCTTCCATGGCCCCTCCCCTGGGAAGTCCCCGACCGCAGCCCTAAGCGGGGTTTATAGTCCAGTGCCCGCCACCTGCTTCACCCCCTTGACCCCACTCACCTCCCATTCAGTTAAGGGCTCCCGGGCAGGCCAGGGCGCTCAGGATCACCCCACTACCGATCCTGGGGTTGGCCCGCCATTACTCAGGGTGTAACCTACCCCACTCCCCGCCCTGACCAGGCAGTGACCCCTCAGGAGACCTGCCCTGACCCTGCACCCCAGGGAATCACAGCCAGAGACCCCCGTCCGGCCCGGCCCTCCTCTCTGTCTCTGGCGAACACGTGGACCCAAACCTGAACTCAACCAGAAGCTAGTGAGGCGCTGCGTGCTACCCAAGGGGTGACTGGTGTGCAAAGTCCCCCAAAGCCTCCAGGTCTGAGACGAGGGGGCCTAAGGTAGAGGCAGGCCCAGGCTTCAGGCCGGGAGGGGGTGGTCAAGTGAGGCCAGACCCACCGTCCCACGTCCCCAGACCCAGAGGGAGGAGGCTCCACCCCCAACCAGAGACCCCAGCTGGGCACCCGGGGAGAGGTATCTGTCCCTCAGGACCTGCAACCTGCACGTCCCACCAGGGGGTGGCCAGCTGACACGACCCCTATGCCTAGACAGGCCCCACCCCTCAACATCCACTATCCCTGCACCCCACCCCTTACTGAACCTACCCCTTGTTACAGACACCCCGCCCTGAGCCCCCAGCCTCACCTCCAGCCCGGGCGCTGATCCGCACTGCTCCAGCCCTCTGCCCGCCCTGCCCCCAGGTTGCCAGGGGACCCAGACCCCGCCCACGCCCCACCCGCCGGGAAACAAAGTCCAGAGAAAGAAGAAAACCGATACCGCAGGGCGCGGCGGGAACTGTGCCCACTGGTGCTGCCCAGGCCTCGCCCCGCCCTGCGGAGCCAGCCAGGACTCCCCCAGACACAGCTCTGGGGTGGCCCAGGGGCCCTAGCTGCATGCTGGGGTTGGGGGGCAGACCCCACTTCTCCGCAGCTCAGGCCTCCCTGGCAGCTCGGGCTGCACCTGGACAGGAACCTCTCTAAGCCTAGGTCCCCTCGCAGGGCCCCGGGGAGGCTTCCCAGGGTCTGCTGGTGTGCGCGGGGGGGTGGGTGGGGGGGCAGTGTTATGGCGAGGCTCCACACACCCACTATAGGCCAAGACACCCATCCATCTATCGGAGTGGTCCTGACTGGGCTGTGGGTCCCTCTGAACCTCAGTCTCTTCCAACAAGCGCAGACTGGAAGTGGACAAGTGGACGGTGGGGACAAGAGAGATGGGGGAGGGGAAGAAGCAAGTCACTGCTGTTATGTCGAACCTGGGAGCCCAGCATGCTTCCAAATACCTTTACACCCACTTTACAGAAAGGGAAACTGAGGCTGGGGCATTTACAATCCTGACTGAGGCACAAAGCTGGGGGGAGGGGGTTGGAACCAGAGCCCTTCACCACTTAATGCACCCCACGATCCCCCTCCCGCTTGTTCAGGTGGGGCAACAGGCCCCAGTAGGGCAGGCAGAGACAGGTGTTGGCCCAGCATGCCAGGAGCCAGTCCACAGACCAGGGCTGGCCAACCCCTGAGTGCAGAGCCCACATTACAGGTGGGGAAACAGGTCCAGAGTGACTTCTCCAAGGTCACACTGAGGGGAGGTGTCGTAGTGACCTTTCACCCACACATTAAAACTCGCTACGCTTCCTGCCACCAAGTCGATGCCAACTCCCGGACGGCCTGGGTAGCACTGCCCCTGTGAGCCTGTGGGAGGGTAGCTCTTTACGGAAAGTCCATCTCTCTCCCACAGAGCAGCTGGTGGTTTAGAACTGCCAGCCTTGTGGATCACAGCCCAACATGAGCCACTGCACTGCCAGTCCAAAGGCGGTCCTGAGAAACATGCCCTGTCCTGTTTCCTGGTGGGGAGCCTCACAGTCAAAGAATAGCACAGGAGCAGGTTCGGAACTCACAGGTTCCTGGGGAAATAGCAGGCCCTGCTGCCCTCCCCCCACCTAGACCTTACCTGGCCAGGTGGGCACAGGTGTGGTGGGTGACGCAATCGAGCACCAGGCGTGAGGCCCACCTGCAGCACGCAAAGGGAGTGTCAGCTAGCCTGGGCTCCAGCTCAGTGTCTCCTGTCTCCCCCCACTGCGGTGACAAGTTCCAACCCTGAGTGCTGGACACACCCTCCCCCCAGGGAGATGCAAGGACTCCAGGAATGGGTGCTGTTCACACTGTTTATTTGCTTCTCTGGGAAAATCAAGAACATGGGGGCCTTGTCGCACATCAAAAGCAGAAAGGGGGCAGCAAGGGCACTTCAGCAGAGGCTCACAGCTCGAAGGACTCGGGGCAGGCTCCAGGGAAAGAGAGGACGGGTCCACAGCCACTGCCCCTCTCTGAGCGGCCTCTCCGCCCAGCCACCAAGAGAGGCTGCACTGTAACTGGGACCAGACTCAGGTCGGTGAGGCCTTGCCCCTGCCCCTGCTAAGACTGGGTGTGGCAACTGGACCAAGAGGTGGTCTGGGCCCTGGGCACCAGACTGGGGACCCCTGGGGGACATGATGGGGCCTGGTGGTTCAAAGCCAGCACATGAGAGGAGGGTGTCCGTGAGAAGGTGCACGAATGTGCCTCTGGGAATGACAGTGGCTGCGCCCAGGGAGACGTGAATTCATGCTAAGTGCTGGCTGGCCCTGCAGGGCAGCCCCCCCACCCCTTCCAGTGTGAGATGGGCAGGGAGCAGGCTCACCCCAGGCTGGACAGCAAATGAGGGGGATCTGCTGATCTCAAAGCCTCCCCGCCAAGCTGTGTACATCCCACTCCAACCCCCTCTAAACCCAGTAGGGCTGGCGGGTAGGGCCTGGTCTCTGGGGAGTAGTCGGGTGGGATACCCAGGACCCTGGCCCAACCAGACTGGAGAAGAGGCCAGGGGGTGGCCCCCCAGGGCCCCCAAATTAGCACCAGGAGGAAGGAAGGCCCAGTAGGGGTGGGAGCTCATGACTGAAAGTGGCTCACGTGGTTCCCGGCCTTGGGCAGGGGACAGCGGGAAGGCCCCTGGCCAGGCCCATGCAGAAGGCAGCCTGGGGCTACAGACCCCTCTGGAGTTGGGGTGTGTGGGGTGCCTCAGAGCTCTATCATCCAAGGCCCAGCTTCCACGGGCTGGGCTCAGGGAGGGCGCAGGGAGCGGGGACACATCAGGTTGGGGATGCCCAGAGGGGCCCATCCTCCATCCCAAGACCTTGAGCCTGGCGTTCCCTTGAAACTGCCCAGAGGCACAGCCTTAACCCAGTGCCCGACAGAGAAGCCAGCGCCTGACAGAGAAGCCAGTGCCTTCGCCAACAACCCAGGGGCTTCTTGGTAGAGACCCTCTCCCGGGAACAGCATGAAGGCACCGGAAGGAACCCCAGAGGGTGGCGGGCTGGCAGAGGCCACATCGCAGCCACCGGTCACACCGCCTGGACCGCGGGGGACACTAGCCGCATCTGTGAAGCTGCCACGATGGGGATGGGGGGTGGTCCTCATTCCAGAAAAAGCGAGTCTGTTCGTCTCTCTCCCACCAGGCACAAGCGCCCGGCTCAGTGGATCAGGTGGGTGTTGGGGAGGAGGCAACGGGGCTGGGATGTGGGTGGGGGTGTCCCTGTCCCTCTTTCCAAAGAAAGAAAAACCAGGATGAAGTGATCACACCACTGGTCCTGGGGCCCGTGAGGTGGCAGGTGTAGGGTGGGCAGGTGCCAAGAGGGGCCGGGCTGGTGGGTGTTGGTGGTTCAGAGGGCGGGGCCGGGGGCTGGGGGGGCCGGGCTGGCTCACATGACCGAACAGCATTTACAACGCTGCTTCTTCATGTCCAGGTCCTGGGGGTCGCTGACGGTGCCCTCAGGCCCTGCCTGGTTCTCTTCCCTTGAGCCTGTGGTGACAGGGGGCTCAGCGGCACTGCCGTTGGGTGGCGCGGGCTCCTTGGCCTCGGCAGTGGCGGTGGTGGCGGCATCCTCAATGACCACCAGCTCTGCTGTGATGGTATCCTGAAGCCCCAGCACTTTCTTGGTCTCAGCCTCGTCCTCCACGTTCTGATAGCCCATGAAGATCATGGTGACTGGGGGCTCCTGGCCAGGCTGGACCCCCGGCGGGCCTGACGTGGCCTCCCCCGGCTGTGCCTGTACCCCAGTGATCTCCCGCCTGGAAGGTGTGGTCCGGACGGCCTCCTCGACAGCCCCCCGGGTCTCTGCTGTCCCAGCCGTGGATCCGGCCTCACTCAGTGTCACCTCGTCTGCCTTATGGATGAGTTCGTCGACTTCGGAAGAGCTCAGCGGGTGGATGCCATTCTCTGCAGTGCCATCCACAGCATGGACCACTGTGAGGGAGAGACAGACAGAGTGAGCTGGCTCCCAGGCGGGGGCGAAGGCCAGGGCCAGGCACAGGTACGCTCCGGGATGCTGGAACGGAGACCACCATCCTCAGCTTGGAGGAGCAAGCAGAAACTAAATTCCACACTTGGGATGAACTGGCCGTGAAAACCACTTATTCAATCTGTGAAGAGCAGCCAAGGTGGTATGCAGAGGAACATTCATAGCTCTGAACACACGTATTGGAAACGAAGAAAGGCTGGAGACAAATGAGTTGCAATTGCACTGTCCTACCTTCTGAAGCATTCCCAGACTCTTGGGCTGACTGGCTCCCCTGTAGTCACCCCACAACAGGAGCAGTTCTATGTTCCTTTCCATTGGGAGATGGTGACAAATATGGCAGTGATCTAATCATTTGTCAATTTGAGGATTCAGAGTGAAGGGGTGGAGTCTAGCCTGTCAATCAGGTCATAGCCAATGAGTCCACTGGGTGGGCGTGGCCTTCTCCTGAGGATTCTGGGATCTCCTATATTCCTCCCTGGAGGAAGGAGACTCTACACTCACTCCCTGTGAGACATCCCTGTAGAAAAGACCCATGGAGAATGGCTGATGGAGCCAGACCTCTGGAACCAGAGAAGTCACGTGGAGATCCCTGCCAGCACTGAGATGCTCACAACGCCACTGGATCCAAAGACTTTCTACCCACTGACCCGGGATCTTCCTGAATTTGGCGTCATTACATGTGTCATTACATTTCTGCAATCCAGGGCATAGTCGCTCCCTGAAACGCTCCCCCATGCGTAGAAGGGTGGGTTTTTACAGATCCTGTTCCATGTGCTGCGCAAAACCTCTCCCGCCTCACTTGTCTCTGTCTCTGGCCTGACACGTCCTGAGACAGTGACCCGTCTCGAAGGACCAATAGCACTGCTGGGGAAGAACTCCTGGCGGCAGTCTGACCCCAGCCCCAGATCACAGCCCTGCAAACTCTCTCACAAACACGCCTGCCCGGGATGACTGGGTAGAGAGGACGGTGGAATGAGTGGCGCCAGGAACTTGTGGCCTCCCTGACCAAGGGTCAGGGCTCCTGGACTCAGCCTCCAGCTGGAAGGACGGTGTTGTTTCCTGCTGTGGCCTCCAGTCCCTTCAAGACCTCACTTGGACTGTGAGCTGGAGGCCCAGAAGGGGAGGTATGCCAGGGACTTGCAGAATCACCCTGAAGGTTTTCTGAGAGGGGTCAGGGCCCCAAGACAGGAATCCCAGCCCAGAGTAACCATGGGAACCTTCCCTGCTGCTAAGCAACCAGAGTCCAGTCTGGTGGGTCTGGAATCCCCAGGGGCCCAGCCATGACCTAGGACGCCAGGCAGGCTGGGGTGGTCAGAGCAGCTGCTCTGGACACATCTCCTCTGCCCCCTCCTGGTCCCCAGTGGTCATTACAGCCCAGCCCAAGAGTCCAGTCAGGCCTCTCCCCTCAAGCTGGGCCACCTTTTACAGCTGCTGCCACTCCCCAGGGGTCCCAACAGCCTCTCACAGCAGGCATGGGGAACCCAGACCACAATGATATACCACGTCACAGCCCTCCCCAAAAACCCCACCGACAAGGAGGGGAGTCCAACTCCAGGTGACCCTGCAGAGCAGGGTAGAACTGCCCCCGCGGGTTTCTGATCTGCCCACCTTTACTCAAGCAGTAAACCTCATCTTTTCCCTAGGGCGCAGCTGGTGGGTTCGAACTGCCGACCTTGTGGTTAGCAGCCCAGCAGTAGCCCACTAGCCACCAGGGTGCCCCTGCAGGCACTGGAAATGCTACAAACAGGGCCAGGTCACGGGGGAGTCAGACCCTCATGCGCGTTGGAGAGTGGGGTGGGGGGATGGTACGCCCAAAGCAGGCAGCCGGGCATCCCACAGGAAGAGTCACCACACGACCCAGGAGAGATGTGAACCCACGGCCCCTAGGGATTGCCCACCGCAGCAGACTCGAGGCATGGGCCCTCCTGAGGCACACGTGCAGAGGCACGTAGCTCCGTGATGAAAAGGCCTGGCGCAGGGACACCCCGTGGGCAGCTCTCCTGCCTGTCCCCAAAGGAAGCCCCTAACACTCCCCCACCCACCTCTAGGCTCACAGGACCCAGCCCTGTCCTCCACACCCCTCCCTTCACTCAGCAACCACCAGGCAAGGCCACCACCACAGCCTGTTGCAGGGCCCTGTCCCCACACACCATCCACCTCCAGGCCCCCTTCTCTGTGTAGCCCCGCCCCTGTCTGCTGGCTCCGCCCCCACTCCCAGTTTCACCTGGCCTTGGTCACATTTGGCATCCTGTGGCAGGGCGTGACCCACAGGATGGGTGATGGAAAGACCCAAGGGTGGACCGTAGAGGCCAGCCCAGCACCCCAGACGCAGGCCTGAGGGCACAGCCCTGTCCCTGGAGTTTCTACATGAAACTGGTCCAGAACATGCCCCCTCTAGACTCTGAGTTGCCACATGTCCCAAGTCCAATCTTCCTCCACCAGGACAGGGCTATGGCAGGCACCCGTGTCCAGGGCCCATACGTCCTGCCCCCACCTGGGGACGGCACACATGCCCCAGAGCCACGTCCTGCCGGTGCGTGGAGACGGCAGGGCCTGCGTCGGCGCTCCGGGCTGCAGGAACGCACGGGGAGGCCTGCCTACCTTTAGTCTCATCCTCGTAGACCTTGATGCCCTGAGGGACGGGTTCCTGGGGGAGCAAGGTGGTACTGGACAGCACCCTGGTCTCCCCGGTCACCTTGTCCTTCTCCACCGTGATCTCCACCGAGTACATGGCTGGCACGAGAGGACAGAGTTACGCTGAGGCCAGTCCCCCCCCGGGCCCCCCGCCGTGGGCACGGCCAAGCCAGGGAAGGCAGCCAGCAGGGCAGAGGCCAAGCAGCAATTGGAGGCCGGACCCTAGCTCCCTTCACATCCTGCCATGCCCCCAGTGCCCAGGGCAGCAGCCCAAAGTCCTTCACCTCAGTTTCCTAGGCGTGCCTGCGTCCCCATCCTCTGATGCTGGCCCTCGGTCAGCCGGCACACAGGCCCAGCTCCGCCCACACAGGAATCTTCCCATTTCTCAGAGCAACAAGGCGAGTCCAGGGAAGGCTGGGCCTGCCAAGGTCCCCTGGGCTGAACTCCAGCCCCTGCCTCCTCTTGTCCCAGGAGCAGCCAGGCTCCTGAACAGTAGGTCATTGCCTGAGCATTGGGAAACCGCCCCCCACCCCAATCACTACCCTGAGAGCCATGTGGGCAAACTGGGCCCCCAGGTGAGCACCCCACCCCCCAGGGCTGACTGTGCTCCCAAGGCCAACTTGGCCCCCCAGGCTGACCAGCCGTAAGGTTTAAAGTCTCCACCCTCCTGTGGCCTCCAGGACTCCCAAGTCACTGCTCCCTTCCTGCTGTCACCCCTACGTCCTCTCCACCCCACCCTGCTCTGACCTGCCACCTCCAGGACCCGGCCTGCCTTTACTGCTCCAGACTTCCCCAGTGCCCACGGCACCTCTAGTCTGCGTCCACCGGACCTCGGCCTGGGCTCCAGACTCAATATCTCCCCTGGGGTCCCCCACCCCAAAGCCTCAGTTCATTGAGCCCAGATCCCCACCTTCCACCTGGGTCAGCTCCACAAACCTGCACATCCCCGAGGGCTCTGCCTTTTAAAACACTTGAATCTGCCCCCTCCTCTCCAGCCCAGCCCCACCCTGGTCCCTGGCGCTGCCAACCCACAGCTGCCAGAGGGCGCCCTTGAGCACGGAGTCTGCACTCGCTGCCTCTCCACCCACAGGGCCCGGGGCGACCTGCCTGGCACCCCTCATCCTCCCCTCCCCTCACTCTCCAGCCACAGCGCTCTCACCAGGCCCTCCTTCCCTCAGGGCCTCTGCACATGCCGTTCCCTCGGACTCCAACACCCTTCCCTGCCTGCCTCCCTGCTGTCTTCCGGTCTTTGCTCAGCGGTCACCCCCAGGTGAGGCCCCCCTCCCGTCTCTGCCTTACTTTCCCATAAATGTGTCAGTCGGTAGGTCACTGCCCCACCAAAGGGGCAGCACCGCCCCCAGGATGCAGGCCCCTCATGCACTGGGTGGCACTCAGTGAGCAGGCGTCGGAGGGATGGAGGGAATCTAAGCCTGGGTCCCCACACTGGATGTCGGCCTCCGGGCTGCTCACACAGTTGGGCAGATGCTGATGGGACTCTGGACACTGTGACCTTGGCCCTCCCTCCCTCTGGGGCGTGAGACCGGACTGGGGGACACAGAGATTCCGGCCCCTGGCAGCCCCGTCTTCCTCTGGCTGGGGCCTCCCTTCTCACCAGCAATAGTAATGCTGTCAGGGCTGCTGTTGGCCACCACGGCCGGCTTCTGTCAGGCGCTAGGTCCCCACCACACCCCTCTGACCTGCAGGCCTCACCCCAAGCCCCTGCCCTGTGACCACACACGTCTCTGTGGCCACTGGGTCAGTCCCGGTGGACACAGGGGCTAGCGGGGGGCGGGTGTGGTGAGAGCATGAAAAAGCGTGTCCAAGTGTGCCCCCGAGCCAGCTTCGAGGTTAGGGCACGGGGAGCCAAGTGTGTTGGGTTAGGGCCGCCATGCAGGGCGGTGCTGAAGCAGAGGGGGTTCCCGGCTCCATCCCAGGCCCAGCCGCCAGCCCACCATCACGGTTTCCAGGACCTGCGGGGGCAGCTCAGGCTGGTGCCTGGGGACCAACCCACCTGCCTTCATCATGGGTCCGCCATCAGCCATCCGCACGGGCGTGTTGGAGACGGAGCGCTTCTCTGTTCCCCACGGGGTGGGAGAGGGAGGTAGAGGCACAGGGTGGGGGAGAGGCAGAGACAGAGATATGGGAAGGGGGGGACAGGGAGAATCAGACACGGGAGGATTAGAGGGGGGACAGAGAGGGGGAGGTGACATGGAGGCAAGAGGGAGGCAGGAGAGAAGATGATGAGAGGGTGTAAATACCGCTCTCCTGCCAGACAACAGACCCCCCCCCCAAATATACATACTATACCCACAGGCCTCAAACACTGCATGCAGCCACACAAACATACATGCCTCCCACATCACCAAAAGACACACATGACACACCTCCCACACATGCATGCTACATGCACACACCTCCCACACATGCATGCTACATGCACACACCTCCCACACATGAGACATGCACCACCCACACACATACTACATGCACATAACCTCACATGCCGCAGAGACCTCACATGCATCATTCACACCACCACATGACACATCTCACACACCATCTACACCCACCACCTCACACACACACTACATAGGCCTCACACCAAGTGCCACCAGACATACGTGTTCAACCAGCCCCCCCCCCAGCTCCCTGCATGCTTCCCGAATCCCCTGAAGACACAAATCTCCCCACATGCATTTCCCCCACCAATAGACACACACATATGAACAGCCCCAAACACACACAAATATCCCCAACCCTCCAAACAGACCCCAATGCACACAGCCTGGCCCCTCCGACTCTTGCAGCCTCCCCCCCCCTCCCAGAGTCCACTCTCCAACCCACCGGGGCTGCCCCAACACAGAGAGCTGCATGGGGTCCTCCCTGTGCCCCCCAACCGCCATGGGGGCACTCGCCGTACGTGACAGCTCAGGTCCAGGCCCTCACAGCCCACCCCCGCCCAGCCCTGGCCCTGGGCATTTAAATATGGGCCCAGGCGTCCTATGTGTCCACTTTGGAGACATCCTGCCGCGTCCACCCAGGGGAGAGGCCCAAGGGGCAGAACTGTGGGTCTGTGTGCTTTGTTTTAAAAAATGCATGCAGCCTCCTGGGACCCAGATCAGGCATCTTCCAGGGACGAGTTTGGGCGTGGGGTGTAAACGGGGTTGAGTTCATATGTGGGGTGCTCTGTGTCTGGCTCCGACCACACTCTGCCCGCTGTGTCCTGAGCCCCAGGGCAGCAGGTCCGAGCTCCTGGCCGGAGCCAGAACCTCAAGGCTGAACCCTGAGGTTTCCTGGCCCCACCAGCATTCCTGAACTGCGAGCTATGCTGGCCCATTCTACAGATGTGGAAGCTGACGCGGAACTCCAGTCCCCAGCTGTGAAGCCCCCACCCCCGCTTTTAATTTTTTTGGGGGGAGGGGGTGTTTGAGGCCAAGAAGGGAGGGTAGATCAGAGGTTCAGGCTGATGGTCAGAAGTTGGGGCCTCGCAGGAGACGTGCTCCCCCACCCTCAGTTTCCACATCTGTCTCTATCCGCGAAATGGTGAGAGGCAACATTGTTGCTTATTGTGACTTATTCACTAGCAACGGGAGCGCCTCACTCTCCACGGGGGCGGGTTACTGTTCTCAGGCCCTCCCCTGCGTTCTGACCGAGCCCCGCAGCCCTGCATGGCCCCTGCTAGAGCCCACTGTTGCAGCCACCGGGTCACTCGTCTCTTCGGGGGCCTTCAGATTCTGCTGACCGGCTTGGCCAAGGCCCACCTGCAGCGGAGCAGGTACACGCCGGGCAACAGTTTGAAACCACCAGCTGCTCCGTGGAAGAGAGAGGAGGCTCTCAACTGCCGAGAGTCAGTCTCTGAAACCCACAGGCCAGTGCTGCCCTGTCCTCCTGGGACCCTCAGTGGAAGTGCAGCTCATTGGTGTTCTACGGTACCAAGCACGACGTCCTTCCCCAGAGACTGGTGGCGCCTGATGCCTCGTCCAGGGGCCGTGAGACGAAGTCCGACCACCCTTGCCTCTCAGGAGCGCTCCGGCCGGACGTCTCCCAAGACGCATCGGCTTGCTCTTCCACCGGCGTGGTACCTTCAATCCCTTTTCCCATGCCATCGTTCAAGTGCGCCGGCTCCTCTGCTTGTTCTGCAGTCTGTGCCCAGCTCCACACGCAGACGGGACAATCGGAAGCACCAAGGCGCAGGCCAGCGCACCTTCATCCCCAAAGGAGCACTTGTCCACACTCGAAAGACGTGGGTGGGTGGGTGGGTGGGTGGTCGTGTGGCCTAAGCGTGGAGGCCTAGTGTTTGCCTTAGTTCCCAGGATCTCCACAGGTGCCATCTGAGGCCTCCACCCTCACAGTGGGAGGGGTGGGGGGCAGCAGGTCACCTCCATCTGCGGGGGGAGATGTGTGGACTGGACTCTGAGGTCACCCGTCAGAGCGAGGCCAGGGCCGACTGGGAACACACCATGCCCTGTTCAGATGCAAGCTCGGCTGAAGCCGAGGGGAATCCAGACAAGTCCCGGGGCCAGAGTCCAGCGCGTGTGCCTGTGCCTGCCGCCCGAACTTTGCAAACAGAATTGGCGCACTGGACACTAGTGACACAGGCCTGATGAGCTGTGGCAGGACACCCAGACCACCCTCTCATGGGTACAGACAAGAGCTGGACACACAGGGAGTCCGGGACAGACAAACCCCTCAGGACCAAGATTGAGAGTAGCCATACCAGGAGAGTAAGGAGGAAGGTGGGGGGAGAAAGGGGGAACTGATCACAATGATCTACCTCTAACCCCCTCCCAGGGGGACGGACAACAGAAAAATGGGTGAAGGGAGGCAGTGGTTAGTGTAAGGCATGAAAAAAACAATAATGTATAAATTATCCAGGGTTTACGAGGGAGGGGGAGGGGGAGGAAGGGGGAAAAATGAGGCGCTGATCCCAAGGGCTCAAGCAGAGAGAAAATGTTTTGAGAATGATGATGGCAACAAATGTACACGTGTTTGACACAATGGATGGATGGGTTGTGATAAGAGCTGTACGAGCCCCCAATAAAGTGATTAAAATATATACACATACAATAAAATACTGAGGGAAAAGTTAATTTAAAAAAAGACCGTCGGCTCTCTCCCGGCAAGGCCTACACAGTTCTGTGCAGCAGGGCCAGGTTCGCTCTCCCCTCTGGCTTACGTTCAGTACTGCTTCTATCCTTTATCAAAAACTCACTTGGATCACCAAAAAGAAACGAAGGGCCGGCCTTGGTGAAGAGAGCAACAGGTCATGAAACAGACAGGAAAGGACCGAGAGACCAAGGCGGATCTCAGAAGAGACCGGAACTTGTTCTTACTCATGGGTTGGCCAAAGCCCATGGAAGAAATGACGAAGCCACAGAGCTGGACAGAACACTCAGAGGAGACAAAGGGAAAGATGAGCGTGAAATGTGCAGGGACTTGAAGTCAGAAAACCAAGAGGAGGCGCGTGCTGGGCCCATCGCAGCCTGAAGGGGCTGAAGGACAAAGTCAAGCGCCGAGCAGCGATGTAAGACTTGGCAGGCGCGGGAAGCATGGAGAGAAGATGGAGGGACTACACAGTCACTGCACCAGAAAGGGCTCGTCGACGCGCCATTTCAGAAGCAGCACAGGGGCAAGAGCCAAGGGTGCTGAGGAAAGACGTCCAAACTGTACAGGTGGGTTAGCCCAGAGCACGGCTCCAGGAATCCATGGGACACCAATGAGATGTTTCCACCAGCCGAGGAGGCATGGAAGCACTGTCAGTGCCAGGAGCGCCGGAAGACAGCTACTTGGCTAAGGGCCTGGAAGAGACCCCCGTCCCAGAGAGAGGCGACCCCAGAGACTGCTCCAGGTATAGAGCAGCATCACTGACGCCACCTGCAAGTAAGATTTCGCTGAAGATCATCCAACAACGGTTGTGGGATACAGAACGATTTCTCCCGAGACGCTGCTCGCTACACATGGTCAGTGCCCGTACACTCGGTCAGTGGAAGGAGGTCAGAGGTTATTCAGCCACCTGGAGCAAGCCGACTGTACAGTCTGACCCACCCTAAGTAGGCCCGCTCCCTTCTAAGGATGGTGAGTATTCCAAAGGCCAGGCCGGGACCACTCAAGGAGGACTAAGGTTAGGGTGCTATATTGAGTCTAGGGTCTGCCCACCTTGCCACAGATGTACCCCTATTCCCTCCTTTGGTTATTGTGTGTACACCCCTGGCCATCCCCCTCCTATTGCTTGTACTGCCTAAGTTACAACCCCTCCCTATGACGTAGGTTGTTATCTGTCATCAGGGGCTTGCATGGCCCCAGAGATATATACGCTTTGGTTAGAAATAAATCAGATCTCTTTGCTGCCCTGTCTCCCACCTCCACGTGGACCACCCAGAGGAGCTGAGGTGAGCGTGCTACCATGAAATGTGTCTGACTCCTTCATTCCACTCTCCTGTCTTCCATGACTTAACTACGATCTTTATATAACGTAACCGTACAATTGCGCCTAGCGGGCCCATGGTATAGTTGTGAGGGGCTGGTTTCCCCCACAACTGGTGGTGGCAGAACACTGACAAGGAGCTTCCATAGGTTCAGGGCGGAGTCGGGAGAGGACGTGGGCCCAGGGACACCACGGCTGATGTCAGATGGATCTCGGCTCAACGCGGAGAAGACCAGGAAGACGCTGGCCTGGGTCTCATGACCGTGCAAAGGTTGTGCGGACCATAAGGAACCGTGGGCCGCCTTGAGGAGGATGGGGAGTCCGGGACACTTCACTGTGCTCTGGCGGAACTCGCCGGGGATCAAGAGTCGGTTGTGCGAGCAGAACAGGGGGTGCCGTGTGATTTGAATCAGGAAAGGTGTGCGTTGGGCTGATCTCTCACCATGCTAGTTCCATCGGCAGGCTGAGCCAATCCTCAGAGAAGCTGCCTTGTGTGAAGAAGAGGGGGGCATCGGGAGGGCAGATGACACACCCAGCTGAAGATGATCAGATCTACAGCCTTGGTGTGGATTACACCTGGACACAAGGCAGCAACACTGTTGGAAGGGGACGCCCCACAGGGCATCGCAATAAATGAAGAAAGGCCGCTGTCATTCAGGACCCCATGTTGCTTGGATCCACAATCCAGGCTCACAGTCGCAGCAGTCAGGAGACCCAAGGTGTTTTGTGTTTTGTTGGGCAAGGCTGCTGCCCAAGACCTCTTTAAAGCATTGAAGGGCAAGGCGGTCACTTTGAGGACTAAGGTGTGCCTGACCTGCACCACGGTCATTTCAGTCACCTCACATGCCTTCCAGGAGCCCTGGGAGCACAGGGGTGACATGCTGGACTGCCAACCGCAAGGTCAGCAGTTCAAAACCACCAGGCGCTCCGAGGGAGAAAAACACGGTTTTCTATTCCCCTATAAGAGGGAGAGTCTTGGACACCCACAGGGACAGTTCTACCCTGTCCCGCAGGGTCACTGTGAGTCAGCATCAACTCGATGGCAGCAAGTTCGTTCCACTGTGCATTTGAAAGAGGGAAAAGAGCAAGGCAGACCAGACAATCCGTGCATCTGAATCACGGTGCTGGCGTGGAATACTGACTATACCAGGGACTGCCGACGGGCAGATAACTCTTGGATTAAACGTAGCCCGGGCGCTCCTTAGAGGAGAGGATGGCAAGGCGGTCTCACGTACTTTGGACGTGTGGTCAGGAGAGACCAGTCCCTGGAGAAGGACAACGTGCTTGGTACAGGAGAGGGCCAGCTGCAGAGAGCAAGGGCCTCGGCGGATGGGATGGACGGCCACCGTGGCGGCATCAATGGACTCCAACATACCACAGCTGTATATCGGGGGTCGGAACAGACCCACCAGAAGCTAGCTGCCATCACCACCACCCTGCAGCCCCCTGTCTGGCCACCAGAGGGCACGGAGGTCCTGCCCACAGCACCATGGCCATCCCTCAGGGACCCTTACCTTTGGGCGTGCCCACAGGAGTCTGCAAGAAAGGAGGGCAGAGGTTAGTGGTCCCAGAGGCCAGCTCTTCTCCCACCCACCAGGGTCCTCACCCTTGGAAGGCATCACAGAAGGGATCTTGGGGACAGGAGCCCAGAGAATACCTGTCTCCCCTCTCCCATCCTCCCCCCTTTTCCCTACTCTTCAAGGGCTGGCCAGCTCCCAATCTAAGCCTACTGCTGGGCAGCACCTGCAAAGTGTCTCCCCCTGCTCAAGATCCTGCTGTGGCTCCCCAGCGCCCTCAGACATTTACCTGCTTAGAGTTCAGCACCACCTCTGCCTTCTGCTCCTCCTTGGCTGGGCTGGGGGCGGGGACCCGGGCCGGACTGGGGGCTGCAGCCATTGGATTCTCCTTGGTGAGGGGGACCACCCCCTCTCCATTCTCCAGCACCTCGATCTCCTTCTCCAGCCTGCGGGGAGGGGGCGGCACGCATACTGAGCACTTACCGGGGGTCCGGGCACCCCCTGGGTGCTCCAGTTGTTCTCCACGATCACAGTGTGCCCATCCACAGTGGGGAAACTGAGGCACAGAGGGGCTGGCTGGCCCAGCCAGCAGGGAGCAGGGCCGGGATCTGGAGGCTCTAGGCCATGTCCCTTGCCTGTCTGGCCTCGGTTGGACACTCCCTGATACCTCTGTAATGCCCTCACTTTTACAGGAAACTGCCCCCCCATTCCAGGAAAACCGGGGGAAGAGAGTCACGTTCCAAGTGTTCCAAGACAGCCACTCACAGGAACCAGTGCACACCACTCCGGCCCAGCTCTGCCATGCGGAGGGTCAGGGGCTACTCGGTATCCAGCAGCCACGCCCCCTCCAGGGCAGACACATGGACGGGTCATCCGGAAGGGACCCCCTAGGAGCATGGGTCCAGGATGCAGGCTGGACATGGGGTGGGGAAGCCAGGCCCTTCCCGGGACTGCCCTCATGGTAGTGGCCAGCCGGAGGCCTGCCCGTAGAAGGTGCCTTGGGCAGCAATGATCCCCAAGAGCCAGTATGTCCCACTGACTTTGCACCCCCACCCAAGGTGCCCCGGAGCTGGTCAGGTGCTGGGCTGCTCACAGGCGCTTCTCGGGAGAAAGAGTCTGCTCCGGCAAAGACCCACTGCCTCAGAGGCCCTGTACAGGGTCCCTGTAAGTCAGAGTGGACCACTCAGGGTCCGGAGACAGCTGGGGGGCTCAGTCTGGGCAGGGTCTGGCTGTCCATCTCTCTGCAGACCAGCCCCCTCCCCAGGGCCAGTATACAGGGCACATCCTGTCTGCTGGAAGTGAGGTGCTAAGGGCTTCCTACCTCCCTGTGCCCAGGTGGGGAAACTGAGATAGGAGGTGAGAGTCCATCTATCCCAAAGCCCACGAAAGCCCCATAGCCCTAGCCCTACCCTGACCCCGTCCCCCTGGAACATATGTTCCTCCAGGGCCACAGATGTGATAGAGAAGAGAAATAGCCTGATGTTAATGAAATACAAGACAATCACATGGGTTAAGATTCAGTCTGTAGCAATCCACAATGTAGCACCCCCTCCCTTTCAGTAAACACCCCTTCTAAGAGCAACCTGGAAGAAGGCTCAGACTCCGCGGTGGCTAAGGCGCACGTGGGCGGATGGATAAGCAATGCAGCAGGTGGCATTGGGGGCCAGGGGTCTGGGAACCCCTGGAGAGATGTGGCTAAGGACCATTGTTTCCTGTCATTGTCGCAGGGCCAGCTCTGCATGCACACAGAGTGGGGCGTGTGACCTGTTTGACTCTCCCCAGAGTTCTGCAGGCGTCTGGAGGCGGCCAACCCCCCGGGTGCCCCCTGCCTCTCACTTCAGAGTAAACTCAGAGTCTGAGACCCACCTGCCTCTGTCTTTGGCTGAAACAGTGATAGGTGGTCCTCCACCCTCTGCCCTCAACTTCAGGGGAGTGTAGCTGGAGCCCCCCACAGCCCCCAAGCCAAATCTAAGGTGCCTGAGGCAGGCTTGGGCCCGGGGGTCTGCTGGGCAGTCTCTGCTTCAGGCCCTGCCTCCGTGAGTGCCCGGTGGAGAGTGCATCCTGCCCTCCCCTGGACAGGGTGACCTCCTGCCCCTCCCCTGGCCAGAACTGGCTGTCACTTCCCCAGGTAGGACCTGGGCCCAGGGCTTGCTGCAGCCGAGCAGGAAAGGCCCCAGCCGGGTGTGCAGGCCCCTCCACCCTCCAGCTTCCTGCAGACCCAGCTGCAGGAGCTACTTCAGGCTCCCTCAGAGCCCAGCCGCCAGCTGCCATCTGGGCTGGCGCCAGGAAGCCCCCAGATGCCAAAGACATCACCTCCCACTCTGGGGAACAGGCGGGCTCCATGGGCCACACCTGCTTCCCGGGAGGGTGTCCGAGAGGAAGGGCCTGGAGAGGGACAGGCAGGCAGCCCAGCCTCAGCCCGGCTTCCCCAGCAGGCCCGTCCCCGCCTCCCGCCGGCCGCACCTGGACACGGACTCTTCCAGCTGCCGGGCCTTCTGCTCGTCCTCCTGCATCTGCTTCCGCATGGCCTCGTCCCCCTCGGAGGCGGAGGACGGTGTCCCCTCCAGTAGCCATCGTTCCCGCAGCGCCTTGGACTGGGGGGTGGGGGTGGGGAGGTCAGGGTCAGGGTTCAGATTGGGGCCACTCTGGGTCAGGATGGGTGAGGTCGTGATGGAGTCAGGGTCAGGGTCCCTTCTTGGGCCCTCCTCCCCCAGAAGCCAGTTGAGCCGGGGTCCCCAGCTCCAGGGGGTTCTGCAGGGCGCCCCACCTTCAGGTGTTGGAGCTGTCTCCGGCCGTCCTCCAGCTGCCGGCGCTTGTTCTCAATCTCTGCCTGTCTCCTCCGCTTCTCCTGTGGGGGGCAGGGCGGCAATCAGGACCCCGGCCCCAGCCCACTCCCACCCCTTGGTCCCTCTGCCCCCTCCCATCTTCAGAACCCACGGCTGCTGACAAGGGCGGGGTTGGGGGGTGCCACACACAGCCTCAGCTTCCCCGCTCGATGGTGGGCCAAGGGGGGTGGGGTCCCTGTAAGTTGTTCCACACAGGCCTGCTCCCACACACGCTCTGCACCACTTGAACACATCGCATGGGGGCCACAGGGACTGAGATCCCAGCCCCACACCCACTGGCCCCTGAAGATGTGGGCACTCACCGCGATGGCCTGGAGCCGCTCCTGCTGAGAGCTGGTCTCTGTAGCCAGGACCCTGGGGGATGGAAGGGACAAGGTCAGGCCTGGGGGACTGCCCACCCTGTGTCCAGCCAGACCTCCAGGTGGGAGACGGGGACGGAGGCAGCTCTGAGCTTCCAATAGGTCACAGCACCTGCTGCTCCTTCAGCCTCACAGATCCACAAAGCAGCCCCCTGCTTGAGGACACAGAGGGAAGACCCAACTGTGCGCTCTGGAGGGCTTTAGGCTCAAAGGGCACTGAGGCTGGGCCATGAGGGATGTGTAGGAGTTCATTCAGCAGAGGATGATTAGGACCCCCTTTCCCCAGCCTCTTACCCATGCATGTCCACTCCCTGCCCCCCCCCGAAGAATATCAGGATTTGGAAACTTCTCACACTGACTTACACTGGGGTTCATGGAACCCCAAGGTCCACAGAGCAGCATGTCTCCCCAGGACACTCAGGGAAGCAGCAGCATGGAGTCAGCCAGACACCTGCCTACATCCCACCTGGGGGGCCCTTAGCATCAGCCCCAGGGGTGTAGGCTGTGTTTTTGCCAGACTAGGTTGGACACAGACACGCTTCCATGGGGGAATGAGGGGGTCCGTAGGGAAGCTCCCTTCCAGCCCCGGTGGCTCTCTGGAACCCTGCCTCTCTGCTCCAGGACAGAACCTGGGGGTCCCTATGGTTTCCCCATGCTCCCCTGGGACAAACCCCCTCACCTCATAGCCCAGTGCAACTTGGGAATCAGCGCTGTGTCCACCACACAAGCCCCCAATCCTTAGCCAGCCCCACCCTCCCTCCCCTCCTCTGGCTATCCTGCCTCCTGCCCCCAATGCTGGCAGGCATGGGGGTGGTCGCTCTTGACACCTCACTGCTCTCCCCCTGCCTCCAGGGAAGCCGCACCCGCAGGTGCTTAGTAAGAGGCCAGATTACACTTGGGCCTCAGTTTCCCCACCATGAATATAATCAGATCTCCAGGCTGAGGTGGCATGGGGTACCGGGAGGGTGATGAGGCAGGCCTCCTGACTTTCTGTCCCCAGTAATCCTTGGGAAGTTATCCACTCCCGGCAGTGCAGATGGGCAGAAGGCCCAGTCTAATTGGGGCAGGGCCTGGCAGCATGGGAGTGGGGGTGGGGGGGCGTTGCACACCTTCCTGGCCTCCCCTGCCCCTTATCTTCCCAGGGGCTGAAATTACAAACCAGCCTGCTGTTCATGGCCCCTGACCTGCCCTCTCTCTCCTAAAGAGTCCCCACCCCTTCCGTGGGCCTCAGTTTCCCCATTTGCACACACACGTCGGAGCAGACACCTCCGTTCTAAGCGCTGAGGTTACAAGCCCTCACCTGCACCATACAAACCGAAAAAGACAAACTCAGCGGCCGGGGAGGACCGGTTTCTGAGGCAAACACTCTTCCTGAGAGTAGAAAGCCTCATCTTTCTTCCCTCCCCTCCCCAGGGTCCAGGGTAGAGCAAGCACTGACCACCCCCCAGCACTCAGGCCCCACCTGGACGGAGGTTCCTTGTGAGCAGTGGCCAGTCCAGGGTAGCGCCCCTCCCACCCCACTGGGTTCTGATTTCCTGACACTGTCCAGGTCTGTGAAGTCAGGCAGTTCCCTGGCTACAGCCTGACCACCCCACCCTGCACCTCCCTTCCTGCTGGGCAGCACCTGACTCTCTCTGTGCCTCCCTGGGGCCCCCCCTGGCATCACAGGCCACACTCTCCTCTGCGAGGCTAGAGTGGGGCCCCATGGAGTTCAGGAAAGGCCGGATCCAGCAGCCCCTGCAAATGGGTTTTCTTGAAGAGCCAGATCAGCAGAATGCCAAGCCCAAGGTGGGGCTCCCCACACGGGCCCACCCCATTTGGTCATTTCTCTCCTGCTCCACATTCTGGCACCAGCCCAAGCCTCTACTACTTCCTGCTGTCTCCCTGGTTCCAGACAGCAGCCTCTCCACCCCACAACTGCCATGCTTGAAGGTTTCTGTGGCTCCCATGGTCCCAGGGATAAAACCCAGAGACCCGCAAGGGGCCACTTCTCTGCCCTGCTCCCCTGTTTCTCCCCCCATCCACTCTGTTCCACCCACAGGCCCTCCTGCCTCAAGGCCTTGCCTGCTATTCCTCCTAAGGCTGGGCACAGAGGCCCACAGGACTCCGCGGCTGGCCCAGAGCCACGCAACTGGAAAACGGCAGAGCAGGGACTCGAACCCACAACAGCCCACTCCTGAGCGACAGCACAGGCCCCTTCACTAGAGAGAGCCCCAGAGCATCTGGTATGCCCAAGAGCTGGGCCACGCTGAGCATAGGGCAGCTCCCCACGGGTCCCCATCCAGGCATCGGGTAGCTATGCAGGCCGGATGTAGGGACACAGAGATGGCTGTGTGGCCGGCTGGCGGGGCCAGGGACTACAAGGCAGACAGTGTCTCAGAGGCCTGTCCCTGTGGGGCAGTGGAGGGCAGGACAAGGTCAGGCGGGCAGAAGAGGCCAGCATGAAGGGCCAACTCTCCCAACCAGGCCCTGGGGGGAATTTCCGTGCTCGTGGCCCACGTCTCCGTGCGCGTGCCCCCTGCACACTCCCCAAGCCTAGGGGTGCCGGAGGAGCCTCCCCACCCTGGGCGCCGCTGCCTCTGTGGGTGATGGATGGCGGGGCCCGCGGGAGGCGGTCGCCCTGGCAACCGCGCCGTCCCCATGGCAACGCGGGGGCCCGGCGCGCGGGGGCGGGGCAGGCGCAGAGCGTTTCCCGCCCAGGCCTAGTGCTGGGGGGCTGGGGGCTTTCCACCCCGGGCTTCAGGGGCTGTTCGCAGACGGTGGAGCTCGGAGGGGGAGGGGGCTACCCATCCCACCCCGCCTTTAGGGGAGGGGCTTCCATCCGGGAAGGGTCTGGCCTGGAGGCAGCCAAGGCCAAGTCAAGAGAACACTGAGCATTGTGAACTCGTGTAAGTGGGACAGGTCCAACCGAGGGCGCCAACGGGGCCCCGAACCAGCCCCCGTCGCAGGCGAAGGACCCGAGTCATACCACTTCCAGCCTCGTGACCGCCCCTCGAGCCACGTGGGTGAGCTCGGTACACGATTTAACAGGGAAACTGAGGCACGGCTGCCACGTGGCGAAGCTGGGACCCGAACCCTGGCGGTGGGGCTCTGGAGCGCAGGGAACCCCACCTGGGGGGCATCTGAGTTCACTGCAGGGGGAGTGGGAGGCCTAGGGCGCGCGGGGCAGCCAGCAGCTCGCCCCAACCCCGTACCCCGCGCCCCGCCATCCCCACCCCCGGCTTGCGGTCCAGCCGGGCCCCGGCCCTGGGCTCGCCTTGCGCGCGCTGCGGGCCGCTCCGCACAGGCTGCGGGCGTGGGCCGCGAGGGGGCTCAGCGAATGGGGCGCAGCAGCCGAGCTGCCCAGCCCCAGGAACGCGCGCCTAGGAGGGCCTCCTCCGGCCCAGAGAGGTTACGCAACCAGCCCCAGGTCACCCAGCGGGCAGACGCAGGGCGGGCTGGGCTGGACTGGGGGAGGGGGCCGCACTTGTCCTTCCAGAATTTCCTCGCGGGCAGCGCTGGCCGGAATGAGGGGGTCCTGACCCAGGGCAGGCGTGAAGCCCAGGGCTGGGAACATTCCTGTACTAATTGAAAGGAAACAGATGACAGTGACCTTGGCGCTGGGGGTGGGGCAGAGTCACGAGGGGGAGGGGTGGGGTGGGTTGGTGAAGGGGGCGGGGGCAGGCAGGATGCCTAGCGGCCCTTCCCCCACGGGGGGATAGAAAGGGGGTTCCATTCCACCTGTGGGACCTTGGGGGGGGTCCCCCAGTCCATGGAAAATTGGTGTCCCCCAAGTCCAGCCTCACCCTCGGCCCATACAAACTCTCTGGCTCCCTGTTACCCTTGGTGGAAATCTTAGTCCCCAATTCAGGTCCTCCCCTCTCCCCTGGGCCTCCTCCACTTCCAGAACCAATGCCGCCCAGCTACCTCTTCCAGGAAGCCATCTGGGGCTCCTCCCCCACCAGGGAGGCTTCCTCTTCCTTGCCCTCTCCAGGGATAGGAGCAGGCATGGAATTCTAGAAGATTCTAGAAAAATAACACTTTGGAGACCTCCTTTCCTTGGGGAAGACCAAAGTCAGCGCCAGGGGAGCAAATCGGTTGCCTATTAACCTGGGATGGGGGTGGGGGTGGGGGGGCAGAGCTGGACCCTGACCTGGGCCAGAAAGCTGGCCTGGTGGGGGGTGGGGGCTGAAGAGAACTCTGCTCCCTCCCACCAGCCACACCTGGCTGCCCCCAGATACCCCAGTTGCTTTTTCCCTGTGTTGGACCCTCTGGCCCCTCCTCAGACCTCCCTCTTGGACTCTTTCCACCCCAGCCAGCCCCACTAGCTCCCTCCCAACTTCATGCACACTGGCCAGCACAAGATTGTGTCTTGTCTCCCCAGGGAGAGGCCTGGTTGGCTGTCTACCCTCTCTCTGCACCCCTACCCACACCGTCACCCACTGCCTGGTCCCCAGCAGGGGCTCATTCTGTGCTCCAGGGGTCCTTAAGTCACTTAGGGTCTTGCCAATCCCTGATGAGCCCCATCCACCACAGGCTACATCCTCACGGGGTGGGGGTGGGGGGTCCCCTAACCTCAGCTGCGTGGCCACCTGCCTATGGCTGCTCCTCTTGGAACAGCAGATCTACAGCAGAGCCTGGCTTCCACTTTAGAGGGCTTTCCCAAAATCACAATTGAAAGCAAAACGAAAACAAACATCAGAGAGCAGCCTTCAGCCTGGCCCCCTTCTCGGCTGCTGTCAAAATTGACAGGGCAAACAGCTCAGCATGCCCCAGCCCAGCCCATGGCGGAAACGCAGAACCACATCCCACCTGTCGTGCCAGCTGTGGGAGAGGGATGGGGGTCAGCCGCAGGCGAGGGCCAACCCAGAGTGCACCATGTTTGGAATTGGAAAAAGGCCGCAGACGGTCTGGGGGCACGTCCCTACCCCTTCTTGTCTTCCTGGGAGTTCCTCCTGGCCCCATCACTGTGGGTAGCTCTGACCACCACACGTTCTGCAGCCCACAGACAGCCAGGCCTGTCCCTTTGGGGTCCAGCATCTTCGTCCAAGCTGAGTTCCAGTTAGCTCCTCCCTGGTCTCACCGCTCCGCTTCCAGAGCCTACACCAGCCTACACTCTTCTGGGCTCCACCCCATGGCTCCTCAGCCTGGTCTTCAAGGCTCAGTGGTGTCTTGCCCAAGTGCACAAACCAGAAAGCTTGTTGTCACCCCACTTGGAACCCCTTCATCAGAGCCTTTGTACCTCCCAGTCTGTCCAGTGGGTGTGCTGCCTTTCTGCCTGCTAGAACTCTGAAGTAGCCTTTGCAGAAAAGGCCCAAGATGGACCAGGCCGGGAAACCTCCCCACCCTGCAAGGAAGACCCCTTAGGGTCCCCTCTCTGAAACCCTGCCCCGGGCTGGGCTGGTCACTAGGGAGGACCCTGGCCCTCCCTGAAAGAGCTGAATCCCTTAGGGTGGTAGGGGAGCAAATGGGGCCCACACACAGAAGAGGCGCTCGTGATGTGTTTAAAGACCATCAACCCCCAGGACAGATGACTCCTTCAGGACCAGTGGTGCAAGCAGCGATGCCTGGAGGGTGGAGAGAATGTGGGGTAGAAAGGGGGAACTGATTACAAGAATCTACGTAGAGCATCTTCCCTGGGGAATGAACAGCAGAGAAGAAGGCGGGGGAGACGTCGGACAGTGTAATATATGACAAAATAATAGTAATTTATGAATGATGAAGGGTTCATGAGGTAGGGGGGAGTGGGGAGGGAGGGGGAAATGAGCAGCAGATATTAAAGGTTCAAGTAGAAGGCAAGTGTTTTGAGAATGGTGATGGCAACAAATGTACATATGTTCTTGACAATGGATGTATGTATGTATGGATTGTGATAAGAATTGTTCGAACCCCCAATAAAATGATTGTAAAAAAAAGACCATCAACCCATTTCCCAGCTTCAAAATCTGAGGTCCAGGAGGGTGGGCTCCCCCAGGCCCAGAGAACTGGCCTCTCCCCTAGCCCGCCCCAGCCTGGGAGGGGCTGGGGCAAAGTTCCCACTCTGCAGAAGAGAGAAGTGAGGTTCAGAGGAGAGTTTTACACCCAGGGTCTCACAGGGTCCGGACTCCTTTTCTGTCCCCAGATACAAAGGCAGGTGGCCTTGTGGGGGGGAGGGGGACCCATCCATTGGTGAGGCCACCTGTGATGTGGCCCAGTGAACAAGCCCGTCTATAAACCCAAGCTAGGTCCCTTGTACACAGGAAGTGACAAGACTGCCCCACCCAGCCCCACCCCACGCTCCTCTGGCAGCTCAGAGGGTCACAGCCTGCAGCTGGCTAGGGACATCACTCTAGCCCCATCCCTGTCCAGTTGTGTGGCCCATGTATGCCCTGCCCTCTGATGCTCAGTGTGCCTGCATCACAGGGCCCCTGGTTAAAGCATCCAGGCCAGGCCGGGAAGGAAACGTGGCTGATGAAGGAGCCAGGCCCGGTTTCTCCCCCATGTCTGTGACCTGTACGTTACTGCTCTTGAAATCCACTCCCCTGTTTAAATCAAAGGCCCTGTCTTTTTTAAAAAGAAGCAGTTGCATTTGTTACCAAGACTGGAAAAACCAGCTGTCCCCTGCCACAGATGCTGGGGTGAAAAAAATAAAAATTAAAAATACAATAGAAAGAAAAGCTTGTTATTAAGTCCAATTAGCACCAGAAACTTGCCTTTTCACCGGAGGCAGGCAGCTCAGCCTCTCATTAACAGGAGAGATTAGCGCACGTGGAAAAAGGCGTGAAGGACCAGTTAGCACCCAGTGGGGACCTTCCCCTTCAGCATTTCCAGGGTGAGCCCACCAGAGAGACCCTCCTCCCACCTCCCAGGGAGGGACCAGGCCTGGACCCCTGAGAATATTCCCTCCATGCCAGGGTGTTGTTATTTTACCCCCTGGGGCTGAGGTTCCAGCCCAGCTCGGAGCTCACACCCATCCTAGCCTCATCCCATGTTGGCAGCATACAGTGTCCTGGCCCCTCAGTCCTCTTATTTCCTCCTGAAATCCCCTTTCAAAGGAACATTCCAGCGTGGCTTCCATGAACCTCAGCCCTTCTTGATGGCCAAGGTGGGCTTTGATGGCCAAGGTGAGCCCGTGGACAGGTGAGGAAGGGACTGCCTGGCCTGGAGGGACCATGGCCTCAGTGCCTGAATTCTGCTTTGGCCTCGTGGAGAAGGGCGGTGGGCAGCCCTGATGGGTACCTCCCCCTGGCGGAGCCTGCATCTGCACCAGAAAATCCTCAAGTGACAGGGGAGGGGGGTGGCGGGCAGAGTGCATTGGCAAATAGCTGACCTATCACCCAGTCCATGAGAGCTGAGACCTGTCTCTGGGCTCCAGCAACTTCAGCGGCAAAGAAACAGAGGTGGGGCAGAGGCAGGAAAAGAAGAGGATACTGAAGGGCCCCCCACTCCTCTACTGATGGGGCTGGAGTGCCACCCCCCACCATGCAGCACTCCAGGACAGCCCCCTCCCTGGGCCACACCTGCACGCAGGCTGGCGGAGGCCAGGCAGCCCCTTGGGGCTGCAGGCAAATAAACAAGCTAGGAACGTGGGGCGGCAAGTCCAGACCCTGGCTCCCCTGAGCCCCTGGCGGGGCTCCCGGGGCGGGGTGGAGAGCAGGCGGCAAGCCTTTGTTTGGTTTTCAAAGGCAGAGGCCACCGCTGTCGCCGCCGTGCCTGGGATCAGGCGGCTCCCACCGCCAGGGGTGTGGCGATGATGGGTGAATCCCTGGAGGGAGCTGTTGGCTTGGAAAATCCACCCAGTGGGAAGGGCAGCCCCCCTCCAGCCCCTGCCCAGGCTGACCTGGGTGACGGCCTGACTGGCCTGGGTCAGGACTCTGGTGGGGCAACCCTGGACCACCCTGGTTTGCAGCCGTTTGCTGGGGCACACAGTGGGGCATCCAAGGCGCCCGTACATGTGACGTTTCCGCTCCTAGCATGAAGCCCACGCACCCCACCACCTCACAGTGCCCACCTGTGGGAGTGAGGGGTAAGGGCGAGGGGCGGGCCTGTCCGACACAGACTAGGCACAGCCCTGGGGCACCTGCCCCGTGCCTGGCCGGCTGCCCAGCTCCCTCGCCTCACGGACAGGCTGCCGCCGGGGCTGGGCCTCGGGCTGCTGCCCTGCTACCTCGCATGTGTCCCTTCGCGGGGACCCTCTGTCCCGGAAGGGTCTGACCCAACTTCCCCGCTGGAAGACGCAGGGTGGGGTGGGGGTTGTCGGTCTACCCATCCCCCCAGATCTGGCGGGCCTGAAGGGATCCCCCAGCGGTGCCCTGGACCACCTCCGGCGGCAGGGCCGCGGCCTCAGCGGGGTCAGGACCCCACCGCAGCCTCCTCCTCCCCCGAGCGCGCAGCCAGGACCCGGCGGGGCGGGGGCGAGGGCGGGCGCAGCTCCGAGCCCCAGCGTTTCCATTTGGGGCGGGGGTCGCTCGACGCGCCGGGACGCAGCCTTGGACACCCACAGGTGGCCGGAGGGGCGGGGGGGCGCGGGCGGCGCGCGGGCAGAGACGCGGCTTCCTTCCATACACCCCCGACTCCCACCCCCAACGTCCCGGGCTGGCGTCCGGCCGCTGTCGCCCGCCGGGTCCCCAAGAGCGCGTCGGCCGCCGGGGTCCGGCGCGGGGAGGCCTCCGGAAGGCGCGGCCCAGCGCCGACCGCCCTCCGGCCGGGTGGGGGTCCCGGGAGCCCCTGCCGCTTCCCTGTCCCCACCGGGCCCGCGCCGCCCCCCGTGGCGTCGCCCCTCGCGGCGCTGGCCCGCGCGCGCCTACTCACTCCATGTCCCCGCCGAGGTCCGGGTGGGTCCGCGGTGCTGGGCGGGGGCGGGCGGGGGCGCGGGCCGCGGGGGCCCCGCAGCTAAGGCCGGGCGGCGGGGGCTGGGCGGCGCGGGGGCGGCGGCACCGGCGCGGGCTCGGGCATCGCCCCGCGCGCGGCTGTTTATTGTCCGGGCGGCGGGGAGCGGGCGGGGGGCGGGCGGGGCGCGCGCGTCGCTGCCGCCGCCGCGCTTCTCTTCCTCGCGTCCCCGCCCGCTCCCGCCGCCGCGCCTGCGCCCCTGCCGGCCGCCGCCGCCGCTGCAGCCCCTCCCGAGCGCGCCGCCGCCGGACCCCCGCCTCTCGACGCTGCGGGCCGGCGAGGACCGAAGCCGGGCCCTAGGGGCGGAGGGGCGCCGGGCGCCGGGGTCCTCCGGGAGCTGCGGGCTCTGGGCCTGGAGCCCGCGTGGGGCGGGGCGACATGGGCGGAGGGAAGCGGCGATGCAAAGGCGCACAGGTCAGCGTCCAGCAGCAAGCACCACAGTCCCACCCAGAGTCGCCAGGGCCCCAAAGGCTGGAGCGGAGCCGTGCGTGCGCGGATGAGGCCCCACCAGAGCACGAGGAGGCCTGGCAGGGCGGGGCCTTCCTTCTGGCCTCTCCAGGTGCCTGCCCAGGATGGGGAGCTGAAAGAGATGGGATGTGGGGGTGCAGGACCAGGCCAGGTCCCCTGTGTCTCGGACCTGAGGCCCTGGGAGGATGTGTGGACCCCATGTCCTCAGGGAGGAGAACCAGGGGCTAGGTTCCCCGCCAGGTGAGATTCCAGGACTGCCGGTGGGGGAGGGGCAGAGGGCAACGGGACACGCAGACAAGATGTCTCTGTGGGGATCTCAGGCTGAGCTAGGGTGGGGTTCCCTGGCTTGGGTTCTCTTCTCGAGAAGTCACATGCAGTGAAGGCTGGGCAGAGGAAAGAGACCGCTAATGTCCCCAGCGCTCCTTAGAGGCCAGGGTGGGCAGACCTCGTCTTCCATACTGTGGACATGTTGCCAGGAGAGACCTGACCCTGGAGAAGTACCTCATGCTTGAGACAGTTGGAGGGGCAGTGAAAAAGGCAGGCCCTCAACAAGACAGACTCACACACGGGCTGCAACAATGGGCTCAGGCGCTGGAGCAGCGGTGAGGCTGGCACAGGACCGGGCAGTGTTTCTGTCCTGCTGGGCACAGGGCGCGATGGGTCTGAACCGAGTCTGTGGCACCTACCAGGAACAGCTCCCCGTTGGGTTCTTGTGACCTTGCTAGAGTTCTTCATGTTCATCACCTGGAGTGGGGGGAGGGAGCAGGACCACCTTCCCAGGTCCTTATAGGAAACATGCACACACACACACACACACACACACACACCTGCTCATGGGTGTCTGGAGTTGGGCAGGAGACATTCATTCTTCCAAATGCCTGCCTTTTTCTTAGGAAAACAATCCCAGTCCGCAGGCAGGCCTTCAAGAAGACAAATGAAAGCACATTGCCACCGGATCAACTGCAAATGGTGTGGAGCTGGCAGCACAGCGTGGAACTGCCCACTGGCTTTCCTGGGCAGTTACCATTCACGGGTGGGTTTGAACCGCCAGCCTTGTGGCGGATCGACCACCAGCTCAGTGCCTAGGTGTGTGTTTAAACTTGCGTGCCTCAATTTTCAGGAAGGGTCTAGAACAATCCCATGAATCCAAAACAGGAGGTGGATTAGCGGTGACCAGCGCGGGGGGCAGGGCTGGGGAGGCATTGCTTTGTGGGTACAGAGTTTCTATTTGGGGTGGCAAAAAAGCTTTGGGAAGAGAGAGCCGGTGGGGGCTGTACAGCAGGGACACTGTAACGGGGGACATGGAAGTGCCCGGGGAAAATGGCAAGCAATATCTCACCACCATGAACCAAGGAAATGAAGACGCCCTGGGGGCAGACTGGTTATGCAGTGGGGCTGCTGGCCACAAAGTAAACAGTTCGAACCCCCCAGCCGCTCCTCAGGAGAAAGACAGGGCTTTCCACTCCCAGAAAGGGCGACAGTCTTGGGAAACCCAAGGGGGCAGCTCTGTCCTGTCCCATAGGGTCGCTGTGAGTTGGCAGGGAGTTTGGTTTGGGAATCAAGGAAATAGGGGACCTGGTGGACAAGAAGAAAAAAGAAGGGTGGAGATGGGGGAGCAGCAGGGCAGGTGATTAGGAGGTTTGGTAACACTGTTGGAGGAGTTGTGGAAGGCCAAAGGGTTAATCTGAGATGTGATCTCCTCTCTGAATTCGCACAAAAAGGGGCTTTCAGAGGAAGAGAATAGGCGTGTATTTGCAGGGAAATCACACTGAATTGCTTTGGAGAAAGCTGTGGCAGGAAGTGCCCCGATGGTGGTGAAGGGAGGAAGGCGTGCCCCTGAGGGACCTTCCTGTCTAGGCCCCTGGCATCTCCTCCGCTCTTTGTGCCACCAAAAGGACACTCGGCAGCATTGAGAGCCAAAAGGACACTCAGTAGCATTTAGAGCGTCAGCCCCGTTCAGCAAACAGACAGTAAACAGACAGACAGAATTGGAGAAGCATACTTCAGGGCCCAGAGTTCGAGACTACGCCCAGCTCTGTGCAATCCTGGGTCCGTTCCCAAACCTTCTGGGGCCCCTTGTCTGGGCTGCAAGGGCTGCTGGGAAGATTAACGGAGTAAACACGAGACTTGGCCGGCCCAGCACACACGAGTCAAGGCTTGGCAAACGTTCCCTGCAAAGGGGCAGGGCAGCATGTCCTTTTTGTCAGCATGGCACACCAGGCGGTATCTGTCCCAGCCGCTCCGCTCTGTCCTTGCAGAGCAAAGCAGCCAGACACAATACCAATATGTGCAAGGTCAGGCATGGCTGAGGGCCAATAAAACTTTATTTACAGGAGGGAGGGGGAAAAAAAAAAGAGGACCTGATGCAAAGGGTTTAAGTGAAGAGCAAATGCTTTGAAAATGATTAGGGCAAAGAATGTAGGGATGTGCTTTATACAACTGATGTATGTATATGTATGGATTGTGATAAGAGTTGTATGAGCCCCTAATAAAATGTAAAAAAAAGAATTAGCTGACATCTTAAAAAAATTAAATAAAAAAAACCAAAAAAAACCCTTTATTTACAAAAACAGGCAGGGGGCCTTGTTGTCCCAAGGTCCAGCCATCTGTTGCCGACCCCAGCACCCAGGGCTCATCAAAGTCAGGGAGCCTGACTTGCTCCTGCAAGGCTCCTCCTCATGCAGGAGATTTAATCGGAAACAATTCATCCGGCAGGAGCCCTGGTGGGGCGGTGGCTACACATCTGCAAGGTCAGCAGTTGGAAACCACCAGCCGGGCCACGGGAGAAAGATGGGGCTTTCTACTCCTGAAAAGAGGTCTCCACCATCTTTGCAGCGCACGGCGGCACTTCTACCCTGCCCTAAAGGGTTGCTGTGAGACAGCATCCGCTGGATGGGAGCGAGTTTGGGTTTGTTTTTGTGTTTTGGGGGGTGGTGGTTATGGATTGAATGGTGGCCCCCACTCCCCCTCTCAAAGGTCATATCCTCACTCCCAGAACCTGTGAGCAGGCACAGATTTGGGGTGCAGATGGGGTGCTTATAAAAAGAGAACAGACACAGGGCAAATGGGGGTCGGGGGGACCACGGAGGCAGGGGATACCTGGGCCCCTGTAGCTAGAAGGGACCAGGAAGAAATCTCCCCCCCAGCCTCTGGCCTAGCCTTGCCCTTACAGGGTCTCCTGACCTCCGTGACAGGATGGAGGGGGGTGGAGGGAAGAGCAGGTTTCCATTCTAAGATAGGGCTGATTTCACAAACGCTCCCCTGGAACCTTGAACAGCCTGGCAGTGCAGCAACTAGGCAGTCAGCTGCTAACTGAGTCTACGCCAGGTCAAACCCACCAGCTGTAGGAGCAAAAGGGTGTGCCGGCCTGCTTCCATGAAGATGAGAAATCCACTGCATGGACCCCATCCTGCCTCACAGCGGCCTAGTAAGACAGAGTAGAACATCTCCCCGGCGGCGTTCCCAAGAGGGCAAAGCTTTAACAGAACTGACAAGTCTTGTATTTCCCCCAAGGAGCAGCGGGTGGATTTGAACCAACCGCCTTGGTGTTAGCAGCCTAATATCTGGCCCACAGCAACATGAACCCTGAGGGGGCAGTCTAACTCCATCCAACTGGGTCACTATGGGTCAGGGTGGGCTTGATGGCCCTGGGTGGGCTGTCCATTTGGGGTGTTGATCAGCGGATTAAGAATCTGAGCTAAAGATGGGGAGATGGGCCATTCTCCAGCACAACCCCAGCGTCCACTCTGCACTTTAGCACGAAATCCTCCATCCATGTGTTCAGCATAACCGTCAAAAACAAAGTTGGTAGAAACGGGAAGCAGTGATACCAGGAAGGCGGGGAGGGGGGGGGGAGAAGGGGGGAAGAGGACAAGGAGGAAGGGGGAACCTGATCACAATGATAGGCACATAACCCCCCTCGCCCAGGGGGACCAGCAGCAGAAACCAGGAGGGAAGGGTTGGTATAAGATACGAAAGTAATAATTTATAATTTATGAAGACTTCACGAGGATGGGGGATGGAGGGGGGAAAGAGGAACTGATACCAAGGGCCTAAGTGGAAAGAAAATGTCTCAAAAATGATGATGGCAACGTTTGTCCAGTTGCCTTGATAACAATGGATGTATGGATTGTTAGAAGAGCTGCAGAAGCTCCCAATAAAATGGTTTATTACAAATTTTTTACAAGTTCAGCGGGAATGCAAGATATTAATAGTGGGACTAGGGGAGGAAGCAGGGGGTATCAGAGATCTGTGTTACGGCCAGGTTTTCTGTATACATAAAAAGGTCTATCTAAAACAATGAAACATACAACTTTCCTCTAGTTCCTAAATGCATCCTTTCCCCCACCCCACCCCCACTAACATGATCCCAATTCTACCTTAAAAATCTGGCTAGACCAGAAGTACACTGGTACAAATAGGAACTGGAAACACAGGGAATCCAGGGCGGATGATCCCTTCAGGACCAGTGGTGAGAGTGGTGATATTGGGAGGGTGGAGGGAGGGACGGGGAGAGAGGGGGAGCCTATTACAAGGATCTTCATATAACCTCCTCTCTCGGGGGTGGACAACAGAAAAGTGGGTGAAGGGAGACGTCAGACAGGACAGGATATGACAAAATAATAATTTTGAATTAACAGGAGTTCATGACAGTGGGCAGCGGGGAGGGAGGGGAAAAATGAGCTGATGCCAGGGGCTTACACGGAGAGCAAATGTTTTGAGAATGATGAGGGTAAAGAATGTACAAATGTGCTTTACACAATTGATATATGTATGGATTGTGATAAGAGTTTTATGAGCCTCCAATAAAATGATTTAAAAAATAAAACAAGAACATTTAAAACAACAAAACACTCAGAGGCGGGGACTGTGCCGGTGGAGACGTCCCCGACCCCCTGCCACCCGCGCCCCCAAACCCGCAAGCTCGCCACCAGCTGCGCCCCAAACCCTCTGGCGCTGGGGTGGGGGAAGGGGCCGGTCTGGCGTGGGAGGTGGGGCCTAGTTGGAGGACGCACAGGTAGAGAAGGGGGATCCCCTCCCAGAGAGATGTCCGCACCCACGCCTCACTCCCTGCACCAGACCAGCGGCCACCGCCCAGCCGTCCAGCCTCTTGCGTGGTGCGCGGGCTCCGCCCCTTCCTGGACCATTTGCTTGCTGGTTTCCAAGGCGACGCCCCCTCTCCTCCCAACTCCTCTGCTGGTGGCTGGATTTGGCTCGTATCTTGGAGACAGGGATGTACCTCGCCCCTCCCTCTGCCTGCCTCCCAACCCAGGCTGTCCCCAGACGTCCTCAGGGCGGAGGCCTGGGACCCTGCAGGTCTTGCGAGGGGGTATTGCGCTGCACCCCCCCAAACCCATTTCCAAGCCTTTCCACTCCTTTCCTGCCTCTGAGCCGGAGACCCCTGCACTTGCTCCCAGAACTCATCCCCAGAGCACCCCCTCAAGCCCTGAGCCCCCACCCCAGTCTCTCAACTCCCTCTGCCAGCTCTTGCCCCACGCTCTTGTCAGAGAGAGCCACCCTGGCCTGCGCCAGCTGAGACATCTTTCATGGCTCCCCAGTGCCCCACAGCCCTGGCCCACCTCTCCACTGGTCATCGCGCTGCACCCCACAGGCACGTTGGGAAACAGGAGGATACCTGGTTGAAGGTGTTGGGTCCTCCCAGGTGTCTGACTGAGCACCACGCCCCTTCCCTCCACCCCTTCACAGCTCCACGCTGTGCTATCCACGTACAGAGCACTGGACCACATGCCCCACTCCGGGCTGAGTGATGGTCATCGACCACTTTCCCTGGCCCAGGGCAGCCAAGGGACACCAACTGCATGCCCTGTCCCTGCTTGGTCCCTGGCCACCCCTTCCAGGCCAGCTCCAATAAGAGCCATTGTATTGTGTAACCTCCTGTTGTTTCACAAGGGGCCAGGCAGGCGCGTGAAGGGAGCATCCCAGCCGGAAGGCGTTCCAGCCCACAGCCTCACACACAGGCTGGCCAGCCCTCGGAGCAGCATGCAGGCAGCCCTAGCCCCTGTGGTCCTCCTGGTGTGCATCTCAGCTCTGGGGGTTCCCGTGCTCACAGGTAAGTGGGGAGGGGGCCACCTGGGGCCCCATGGCGCTACCCAGTTCCACTGGCCCAGCCTCAGTTTCCCCATCTGCAGATCATCAGGATCAGGATCGGAATTGACTGCCAAGGGAGGCTGTGTCATCTGTCCTGTTGGCTGCTCAGGGCCAGCGCTGACCCCTCAATATATAAAGAGCTGGCCTCGTCAGCAATAACAGGTGGAGCGGCTCTGGTGACAATACAGCTCACAGGCAGGCCCTGCGTAGCTGGTGTCAGCGTGCCTCGTCCTCCCAGGGCTCTGAGGGGGGGGCAGCAACCCTTGGCTTGTGGCGGCCTCTCTCCAACCTCCCCGGTCACTCGGCCTTCTCCGTCTCGTCTCTCACGAGGGCCATATTGCTCAGATGAGCGACGTCTCACTGAGCCCAGCTGATAACAGCCTCCAAGACTCTGTGTCCAAGCCAGGCCCAGGGGGGGGGACACCACTGAGCCCACTGCAGGAGCCATGATTCCTGTGTCGCTGTGACATCATTGTCAGGTCGGACTGACCAGCGTCTGAGGCCAGGGAGGGCCTTCAAACTTATACCAGGAGGCTTGGGCTCACCCTGCACCCCCGATCCCTCCCCACCCCCTGCCCTCAAGCCAGCCCCTGCCTGGATCTCAGTCTAGGGAATGGGAGTGCTGCCTTCCCCCAACCTGGCCCACCTCCGGGGCAGCTGGGAGTGTGGTTGAACGGTGAAGAACAGCAGCTGTTTGTGGGTTTCCCAACTGGCACCAGAGGATAAGGAAAGGGGGGAGTCAGGGGAGGGGCTCGGTGGCAGCCACCCTGTCCCACACTCTCCTCTGTGTGACCTTGGCCAAGGCCAGGGCCTCTTGGTGCCTGTGTCTCCCCGTTCCCTCCCGGCCCGCCGGTGACTTGGAGTACAAGACCCTTTCAGCACCATCAGGTTGACATGAGGATATGCAGTGCCCCGGCCCCCAGGACCTGTGAACAGGGCACCTCAAAGAGAGGGGTGCCTGCAGATGGGTGACCTGAACTCCTCGGTGTGTGTGTGCGTGTGTGTGTGTGTGTCTGCCTCCAGAGACCCTCGAAGTCTGTGCTGGGTGGCGAAGGTTTCCACAGCCCCTCACCACCCTACATGACTTTGTCCCCAGGCACCCTGAGAGGCAGCAGCAGGATCGTGGGTGGCCATGAGGTGGCACCGCACTCCCGACCCTTCATGGCGTCCCTGCAGCTGGGGGAGAAACACATCTGCGGGGCGGTGCTGGTGCGGCCTCGCTGGGTGCTGACGGCTGCTCACTGCGAGGTGTCTGGGTGAGTGACAGGTGGCCCAGGGGTGGGCTTCGGGCTGGGAGCTCTCTGACCAGCGCATGCTGTCCTGGGCCACCCATGCAGGAACCTCAGTGCCTTCCGGGTGGTGCTGGGGGCCCACGCCCTGCAAACACCCGAACGCACCTGGCAGGTGTTCACCATAGAGAAAGCCGTGTCCTACCCCCTGTATGACGCTCAGCTCGACACCCACGACCTGCAGCTCCTCAAGGTGCCAGCAAGGGGGAAGGGGATGGAGCCAATGCACACGGTGCAGGGGGTGGGGGTGGGGGCGGCGCACGGGGTGTTTGTTACCTGCGGGAACATCGCTCCTGTCAGGACTGCTACATTGTCATTTCTCTCTCCGGCTTTGACTTTCCCATCCTACCCCCTGCCCCGCCTCCAGCTCAACGCCTCCGCCCAGCTCACCAGCTCTGTGCGCCCCGCGCCCTTGCCCTACCCGAGCCTGGTTCTGCGACCAGGCACTAGGTGCCGGGTGACAGGCTGGGGCGACACCACGGGCCAGGACGACCCGCCGGCCGCGCTGCTGGAGGCTGCCGTGGTCGTCCAGCCTCGCGACACCTGCAATGCGTCCTGGGGCGGCGCCCTGACGGTGGACATGCTGTGCGCCTCCGCGCGCTCCCGGGACCGGCGAGGCGTGTGCGGGGTGAGCCGCCAGCCCAGAGCCCTGGGGGTGGGGCGGGGGGCACAGCCCACTTGGCCCCGCATCTCAGTCTCCGCCCTCCTCGCAGGGCGACTCCGGTGGACCCCTCCTGTGCCGAGGCCGGCTAGCCGGCCTTGTGTCCTTCTCCTCGTCGCTGTGCGGGGACGCCCGCCACCCGGACGTCTACGCGCGGGTCTCCACTTTCGTGTTCTGGATCCGGGACGTGCTGCAGCACTACTAAGCGGGAGAGGGGGCTCTGACTGCAAATAAAACCTTTCTGCCTGTGCCGCACCCAGTCTACTTACTTTCTTTTTTAAAAATCATTTCGTTGGGGGCTCATACAATTCTTTTTTTTTTTAACTCTTTTTTTTTTAATTTTAACAATTTATTGGGGCTCATACAATTCTTTTCACAGTTCATATATATACATACATCAATTGTATAAAGCACATCTGTACAGTCTTTGCCCTAATCATTTTTTTCTCTTTTCTTCTTTTACATTTTATTAGGGACTCAGCTCATACAATTCTTATCACATCCATCGTGTCAAGCACATTTATACATCTGTTGCCATCATTATTCTCAAAACGTTTTCTTTCTACTTGATATCAGCACCTTATTCTTCCCCCTCTCCCTCCCCCCTCCCCCAGCCTACTTTCCTCAGATCCTCAAAGTCCCTCCAGCCTCTCATGGCCCCCACCCTCGTGGTGGGCCCACAGAAGCCACCCCTGCCCCTCAGCCCCCAAGAGAGGTTGGAATGACACCCCTCCACACACACATTGACTTCTCAGCCCCTGGCCATCCAAGCCTACAGTTCACCTTGAGCCCTAAGCATGTGGCAGGCATGCACCATGCTGAGACCCCCACCCTACCACCCGCCACCAGCTCTTCAGTGTCACGCTGGGTCATGAGTCAGGGGGCAGGGGCTCCCAGGACCCTGAGCTCCTCTCCAGCAGGCAGAGTAGGGCAGCTCTTGTCCCCCCAGGGAGAGGGGTGCCTTGCCGAGGCCCTTGCTGCTAAATGGAAATAACAATGATAGGAGGGGTTACACCTTGGGGAAACTCCCTCAGCGCACCATGAAGACAGCAGCCACTTGGTCACAGGAACCATCTCTGTGCCCAACAGACTGGCCCACAGCACCCAGTCTTGTTCCACGCCACCCTCACCCCTGGGGTGGGGGTGGGGGTGTCTTGCCCAGAGTGTGGTCCACAGTGGGGGCTCAGTCCATCCCACAGGCAGGAGTCATCACCGTCTGTGTCCTCATTGTCCTCACTGCCCTGTGGGCCGTGCTGGGTTGGCAGAGGGGGGAATCCAAAGCTCGCCAGGGCTGCTTCTCGTGCAGGTGAGGACTGGCTCCGTGCAGTCACAGAGCGCCTGCTGTGTGTCCCGTGCCGCAGGCTGAGCAGGCTAATGCTGGGAAACTGAGGCACAAGAGGTTAAGGGACTTCCCAGGACCCAACTCTCTCCACTGCCGACCCCTGGCCCTGTAAGACCCCCCTGAGGCCACTGTGGCCCAATCCTCTCGTTTCTCAGAAACCTTGTGGTGACGGCCCCTTAGGGGACCACAGACCACAGGGCAGTTGGTGGTGCCCTTCCGGCCGTTGACAAGAGGTGGAGCCTTGGCCCACAGACCGTGGAGGTAGACTCTGCCAGGACAGCCATGGGGTCCCGGGCTGGGGGTGGGGGCTGCCTGCTGCTCTCCGTAGCCACCAGCATCCTGATACTGCTCACGAGACCCTCTGGTGAGGACCCCCCACCCTGACCCCAATCTCCTCCTGGTCCAGCCACTCAGACAGCTGGTTGCCCCTGTGGACAGTGGGGTCAGCAAGGCTAGATCTCTTGGGTACCAGGTCCTGCCCACACACTTAAAGGGTTTGCCTGGGCACCTGAGACCTCAGCTGTCTCTGCGTCTGCCTGTCTCTCTGTATTTGCTTGTCTACTTCTCTGTGTCTGTCTCTCTGTGTCTCTATCTCTGTGTCTCTCTGCCTGCCTAGCTCTGTGTCTAGCTCTCTATCTCTCTGTGTCTGTCTTTCTCTGAGTCTATGTATTGCTCTCTGCCTGTGCCTATCTCTCTGTGTCTGTTGCTCTGTGTCTGTTTGTCTGTCTCTGGCTGTATCTGCCTGTTTCCATCTGTCTGTGTCTCTACACCCTTGTCTCTTTCTCTGTGTCTCTCTCTCTGTGTCTTATCTGTCACTTTCTTCCCCAAATCTACCTTCTCACATGCACACCCATGATCCCTCCTTTCTGCCAGTCTCCAACACTGCCCCACTCCCTACAGGCTCCTGGGGGACCCGAATCATTGGGGGGCATGAGGTGGCCCCCCACTCCCGTCCATACATGGCGTCCCTGCATTTCCAAGGCCAGCACCATTGTGGAGGCTTCCTGCTCCGAGCCCGGTGGGTGGTCTCGGCCGCCCACTGCATCAAAGACAGGTGAGTCCATGTGTCAATTCAGGACACTGGACTGCAGCAGAGGAGGGGCCACAGGTGTGGGAGGGGCTGGGCTCCTGCCAGCTGGGGACTTGGAGCACTGGGCATTTCACGCAGGAGGGGGGTTGTTTGTGGCTATGATTCTGCCTGTGTCGACCCCACAGGGGGGTCCCTTTTGAAGCAGAGCGCAGGCCTCTCAGCTGAGGCCCCTCTGCCTGGGTTCAAAACACCAGTCCTTTCGCTATGTGTCAAGTGTTTAACTGTTTGTGCCACCAGTGGGACCAACAATTCTCCAACCTGTAAATACCTCTCAATCACCAGGTTGCAGCTCTTGTCCTCTGTACTACCACTGTGGTGGGAACAGGAGCAAATACAATAATGATCAGATTCATTCTGATCTGAGCATACTTCCAAGGAGCCCTGGAGTCATCGTGGGTTACATCTTGGGCTGCTATGCCCAGGGTCAACGGTTCGAAACCACCAACCGCTCCTTGGAAGAAAGATGAGGTTTTCTGCTGCACTCAAGCTTCATGGCAACCCCCGGGGGCAGCTCTTCCCTGTCTTACGGGTTGCTGCAAGTCAGAATTGCCTCAGTGGCAGCGAGACTGGGTAGTGCAGTCATTAAGCCCTTCGGACACCCCTGCCCAGGGTCTCCCCAGGAGAAAAAGTCTCATAAAGATGACAACCTAGAAATCTCCGGGTGGCCCCCCTCTGCCCCACCGGTCACTCACCTTCCTGCTGTCCAGCCGATTCCGACGCCGAGCAACCCCCGCTGGGCTCCCCAGACTGGTGGTTTCTAACTGATGACCAGCGAGTACCCCCTGCCCACCCTGGCTCCGACAATGGGTGACCTGAGTTGGGAACATCGCTCCGACTTAGTGATGAGACCCATGTGTTTCCGGAGCAACAAGGTCACAGTTGCCTCGACCAGATTCCGGCGGCAGGAATGGTAGCCGGTCCAAGGAATCAAGACGACGACTGTCATTGATATCACACTGACGTTCATGGTAGCGTCCTGGCTACGCGTTGGCCTGCGATCCTCAGAAGACAGACAGGCCTTTCTATTCCCGTCAGCAGTGACAGCCTCGGAAACCCACAGGGGGCGCGGTCAGCATGGACTGGACGGCAGCCAGTTTGGTCATTAATGTTATAAGGGCAGTGGGGTAGCAGTAGGGGCAGTAAATACCCCATGTGTCCTCAGGGCACGTATGTAAGCCTTACGTGATTCGGTTTCTGTTCACGGTGTGCTGGAGCTGCCGTGCAAAGGAGGATGGACTAGGCTCCTGCACCCCCATTTACAGATGGGGAGACTGAGGCTGCGTCAGACAGTCTTCACCCTCCCCCTGCCCTTGCTCCCCCTCCACAGGGACCCCCTGGCAGGCCTGGTGGTGCTGGGGGCCCATGACCTCCGGGTGGCAGAGACCACACAGCAGGTCTTTAGCATCCAGGAAGCCTTCACCCACCCTGACTACCAGCCGTCCACCCACGCCAATGACATCTGTCTGCTGAAGGTGGGCCTGCCGCTAGGATGGGGATGGGGGCAGGGCGGGGGCAGGGGGGTCACCGGTGCCCGGGCCACAGCTCTGGCCATTCCCTGACCACCTGCAAAGCCTGGCTTAAGTCTCACAAAGGGCAGGAGGAGGGATCCTGAGTCAGGTCACCTCCCTCCTCGGTCCAGAACCCTCTGTGGCTCCCACCTCCTCCTGACACCCACGGGTGACAAGCGTCTCCTGACACCAAGGTCCCTGCTCTCGCTTCATCTCCTTGTTGGTGAAACCCTAAATCTGGGAACCCACTCCTCTGATTTGTCCGATGGTTGGTGGGGGGGGGGGGCTGAAGGACGTGCCCAAGGTCACATAGTGATGACCTAATCTGGGGTCCATGGCCACTGGCTGATCCCCCACTGTGCCCCACACCAGCACCCACAGAGCCCCAGAGTACCTGGGCGGCAGCCAGGTAAAGCACCTTCCATAGGGGCCAGGAGGGCAGGAAGAATCAGGGACTCTGGGAGATCTTCCCAGAGGCTGGACGGGAGCCCCTGTGGACTGTCCAGGGAGCACCAGCTGATTCATCCTGTCTGAGCTGCAGGCCACCAGGGGGGTCTCCAGTGGTGGGCTTTGGCCTAAGGGCAATGGGGAGCTATGGGAAGATTTAGAGTTTGCGAGGAGGCCGGAATTAGGAGGTGATACAGCCACCAGACACCTGGCTGCAGCCGTGGGCTCAGGCACAGGACCAATTGTGACAGTCTCGCAGGACCAGGCAGCGTTGTGTTCTGTTGTACAGGTAGGGTCACTGTGGGTCAGAATCAACTCCATCACACCTATGAACAACAGCAGTGGGGGAGGGGGGTGGAGGTAAGAGGGAAGGGTCTGAGCTTGGTGGTCACTTCCATGGAGTGGAAGAGACCAGATACCACAGATGGGTAAGCTGAGGCAGGAACAGCCGTGTGTGGCACCCCCCTCCCCACCCACTTCCCCGGAGCTGAAGCAAAGCCTCTCTCTACAGCTGAACGTCTCTGCTGCCCTGGGCCCAGCGGTGGGGCTGCTGAAGCTGCCGAGGAGGGGTGCCCGGCCGCCTAGGGTTGGTGCATGGTGCCAGGTGGCCGGCTGGGGCGCCGTGTCCGACTTCCAGGACCTGCCCCCAGGGCTGATGGAAGCCAAGGTCCGAGTGCTGCGCTCCAACGCCTGCAACAGTTCTTGGAGCGGCCAGCTGCGCCCTGCCATGCTCTGTGCCAGCAGCGGGGACAGCCGGCGGCGCGGCTTCTGCTCGGTGAGACCCCCGCCCGTTTGCCCCAGCTAGACGCTGAGGCCCGGCAGAGCAGGGGGTCGCGGAGGGCTGCGGGAGCTGGGCGCAGGCTGTCGACCTCGAAAAGCCACCTGTCTGGGGCTATTGCGAGCACTGTCCAGCAGAGGGCGGTGGCAGAAGCCACTCCGCTCTTAGACCCAAAGCTGGTGGAGACCGAAGGCGCCCCTTGAAGACCTGAAAGTCCCAGCGCTGCGTGAGCGGGTGGGTGCAGACCCCACGCGGTTTCCCAGTGGAGTTACGCTCCCGTGGCCCAACAGGCAGTACCAAGTCTCAAAACCCCCAAATCGAACCCAAGTGCACAGTTACAGAGGCAGGTAGTGGGTGGAAGAGGAGTGGGGGGCGAGCAAGAGGGAGTGGCAGGTGGGGCCTTGAAGGCTGTCTGAGCAGCTCAGTTTTTGCTCAAGTACCCTAGGGAGCCTTAGGTCCACGTGGAAGGAGCACAGCAGACTGTGATCCAAGGATTGTAGATAATAAAATCCAAATCCGAAGGAGGGAGTGGAATCAGAGCTTTAACTGTGCGCACCTGGTTTGCAGAAGGCTCTGGACAGCAAGGCAAGCCCCAAGTCCATTTGCAAGGCTCCCACGTGCATTAAGCCTCCTCCGTGAATCCCCTCTGACCACAATCTAGGGTGGTGATTAGCCTGGTTATTCTATAAGGGAGCATTGTAAAGTTGATGGTGACAGGCGTAGTTAGGTTAAAATGTAACACCTTATCATTTCATCTCCCTTTTGACTCATCTAAAAGTTGCTTCAGTTGTTGTTTTTGTTTTAAGAATCCCAGGGAGCCCTGGAAGCATTTGGCAACCAGGAGAATCATGAGCCCATCTGCGTTGACTAGTTCCTTCCTGAAGCTGGGGTCCTGACCTTGCCTTCTCTCCATCCCCAGGCAGACTCCGGGGGACCCCTGGTGTGTGGCAGCAGGGCTCATGGCCTGGTCTCCTTCTCTGGCTTCTGGTGTGGGGACCCCAAGTACCCTGACGTGTACACACAGGTCTCTGCCTTCGTGACTTGGATCTGGGGCGTGGTCCAGCAGTAACCTCAGGGAGCCCCCCTGCAGCTCCCTTGCTCCCCTGGGCCAATGATGGCTAAATATGCCGTGATCGGGGCTGCCGGGCGGGTGGGGGGAACTCTAAAACCCCTTGAAGCCGCTGGGCAGGAGTGTCCAGTCGAAATGAAGCAGAGCACCACATGAGTCTGAATAAAGTGCTAAGTGACCTGCTGCAAGGTGGCGGAGCCCAGGCCCCACAGCCCCTCCAGCGTCCACTGGTCTCTGGAACTTCACCTGGCCTTGCCCACTTCCTCCCACAACTTCACCCAGAACCCCAGGCCCTAGACATGCCTTCCCTTTCCGGGCTGGGTGCCCGCTCGGCCTGCCTGGATTACCTACCCCCCAAAACCCTGGTGAGGTGGTGGGCTAGTGGTGGGCTGCTCACCTCAAGGCCGGCAGTTCAAACCCACCGACGCTCCTTGCAAGACAGAGGAAGCTGTCTGCTCTCATAAAGACCCATCATGCTGGCGAACCCCAGAGCAGTCCTACTCTGTCCAATAGGGCCACTTTGAGTCAGAGTGGGGTCAATAGCATGAGCAGGTGACACCCCACACTCTGACCGACCCTGGGGTCCTTGCTGCCTCCTAGCCTCTACACCTGCTGTTCCATCTGCCAGGATCCTCATCCTGCAGCCCACTTACTACACCTGCGCACAGACAAAACCAAGGCTGGTAAAGGGTGGGGAATTCTCTGTGGGTACCCACCCCCTGCCCTGTAGCGAGACTCGGCCACTAGAGGGGTCTGTCTCCAGTGTGGGAGCTGGGTATGGCCACCCCATCCTTTGGAAAATTCTTGTAGCAGTGTTGTTAATATGATTACTGCGAGACACACGCCCATCCTTTGCTTTTGTCCTCAATTCCAGAGAATTGTTGCCGACTCAGAGTGACCCTACAGGACAGGGGAGAACTGCCCCTGTGGGTGTCCAGGAACTCTCTATGGAAGCACAGGCTCTTCATCCTCCCTTCAAGGGGCTGGTGGAGTTGAACTACTGACCGTACGGTTAGCGGCCCGATGCACAAGCACTGCTCCACGAAGGATCCTGCTGCTATTGTCGGGTGCCAGCCAGTCAGTTCTGACTCTCAGCAGCCCTCTGCACAACAGAGCAACGCACCCACAAGTGTTAGGTTGCAACCACTGTGTCCATCCATCTTGTTGAGGGCCTTGCTCTGTGTCACCGACTCTCCTCTTGACCAAGCACATTGTCCTTCTCCAGGGACTGGTTTCTCCTGACCACACGTCCGAAGCACGTGAGACGAAGTCCTGCGTAGGGAGTGTTTTAGCTGTGCTTGCTTGCGAGCCTCCTTTTGGAGGCCTTGGACCAGCTGGCTCCTTGAAGAATCTCCAAACCATCTTGAGGTCCCTTCCCCATCCCACCCCCTAGAGGCCTCTTTTCTATTGCCCTTCCCTCCCTGGACCCACTGCCCTGAGGGAGACACTGAGGCCTAGGGAGGAACAGTGACCACCCAAGGCCATGGCCATCCACTGTCCTCACCCCTGGTTGCTCCAAACCTCCCCCCCTACCACTCCAGGCCAACCAGAACCGCCCCTCCCCCCATCGGCCAAAAGGCAGTGGCACTGAGATTCAGAGACAGGAGGCAAACTGGGGTCTGAAACCCAAGGTAGCTTTTCAGTCTTTATTTCTTTGGCGAGACAGCACCTCAGGGTGGGGGTGTCTTGTTGGGGGCCCGGATGAGCCCCCTATCCCCAAGGATGCGATCTGAGCATCATTGGGAAGACACCTCTGAGGGACCAAAGGAAGGTAACCAACCGACGCAGACCCTGCACCCCGTGGCCCCCCCGCATCCCATTCCACCCCACCCATTTCCAGGCTGAGCCTCTCATGGACATGAAGGCACAGGGGTGACAAGGAACTTCGGTCCAACTAAGGGGCTGGTGCTCTGGACTCACTGGGTCAGAAGCTCTGGCCACGGCACACAGTGTGGGTACTCTGGGCCCCTCCCCTGGGAACCTGGTTTGGTGACACCATGTGGAGAAAGGGTAGGCCCCTGTGTTGACACCCATCCTGGGCCAGGGACCCCACCCCCTTCCCAAGAGCCCCGGCTGGGTGGTGGGGAAACGGAGTCAGTGTAGAGAGTGAGCATCTGAGATTGGACTGGTGGGGCCCACTGGCCCGGCCGGTCTGGTCTGGGGTGCTGCATCATGGGCCAGGCTCAGTGGGCAGATCCAGAAGTCCTTTCCAGGACCAAGAGGCCACTGCCTCCTGAGTAAGCCCCAGACTGAACTGCCAAATGAGGGCAATTAATGCCAGCTCCTGGACTGGGGGAGGGTGTGAGGGCCACTGGAAAAGTCTGGGGTCCTCCGGGATGGAAGGGTGCCTTGGGGCAGGGTTTCCTGGCTAAGTTGCCAAAGGCAGCTCTAGGCCCCACACTGCCCCAGCCCCCCAGGCCTCCTTCCAAGCTGCTGGGTGTGGGCGCGCTGCGGAGCCAAGTGTCCGTGGGACATAAATTAAACTCTATTGTGGCAATAAATAAACCCAGGACAGCCTCGAACTCCGGCAGGGTCTGCCCCCGCTCACACGAAGTTCTCTTCTTCTGACTCAGCCAGGGACAGCTGGGGCGGGCCTGCAAGAGACAGAAAGAAGCTAGGCCAGGGTCCAGAAGCAGAGGCGCCCTCAGCCCCCGAGACAGCCCCGCGCGCCCCACAAGCCTGCGTCCCCGCGCACCTAAGCAGCTGCCCGAGTGGCGCACGCCGATGGAGCGGCCCAGGAAGCAGGTGGCCTGGCGGAGGTGGCACGAGGAGATGTAGGTGACGTTGTTGTTGCCGCAAAGCTCCTGGCCGGGGCTGGAGGGCAGCGGGCAGGGCGCCGAGCGACACAGCACACAGTGCGCGCTGCCCGTCTGGTCCACCACGCAGGACTGCGGCTGCGGGCACACGACGTTCGCGCACGACTCTGCGGACCGCGGGGGGTCAGGGCTCAACACTGGCCCTCCGACTCGCCAGGTTCCAGCCCCCGATGCCCCCCCCAAACCCCGCCCCCACGTACTGCGGCAGTGCCCGAGGTACATGACGCGCAGGTCCGGGTGGCCTCGGCAGCGCGCGGCGCGCAGCTCGCACTCGTCGCGGTAGGTGGCGCCGTCCGAGCCGCAGACCTGCAGGCGCGCGGGGAGCCCCGTGCAATCGGGGGCGCACTCGCAGCGCGGGCGGCCCCCCAGCATGCGGCAGGCCTTGCCCGGGCCGCACTCCACGCCCTCGCACGAATCTGTGGACACGCAACACGCCGCGTGAGCGGGGCCGGGGAAGTCCTCGGGTCCCACGGCGCTCCCACGCTCCGGAGCTGGGGCGTCGCGCGGGGACGAGGCCCACCGTTGGCGGTGGGGGACCCCTTCTGGAGTTCCGGGGCAACCTCTGACTTTCCGGCCCTCTTCCCGGGCCCCCTTCCTGCTGGGCCACCCTGATCTGGTTGACGTCTGTTCCCTGACTTACACGTGTTTCTGGGAAGGCCGGCAGGGGGTCCAGCTGCGTCTGAGAAAGGGGGAGGGGCGCGGGTCTTGGGAGAAGCCACCCGCTGCCAGGACCTCCCTGGAGGCCCAATGGTGGGGCGGACGCAGGCCTGAGCGCATTTGCTGGGGAGGGGCTCGTCTACGGCCAGAGGCCACCGCTGGAACAGGGGTCTCCTGTCCCCAGACTCGCTTCCCAAGTGGGAAAAGTGAGACCCGGCAAAGGGAAGTCTCTCAGTGGGGTTCCGCCCCTGTTGGAAATGCAGACTTGTGCCCCTGATGTGGTTCTTAACCCCACTTTGCAGACGTAGAAACTGAGGCCCCAGCAGGACTTGCGTGCAGGGGGCGTGTCTCTAGCTCCCCAGCTCCATCGCAGACTCCTCCCCAACTCGGTGGTTTGGGGCTGGTTTGAGTTCTGACCACAAGCACCAGGGTTTGCAGTGGGGTGTGTGTGCAAATGAGGCTGATGGGGACACCCGCCTCCCAGGGAGTCGCACAGCATGACATGAGGGGACCGTGGCCAGCGTCGCTGGCCGCCCAGCATGCCGGCCCCCCACGTCGTGGCTCCCTGGCCTGGGCATGTGGGCCGCACCTGGGCCCTCCCACGCTGCCCGCCCACGCCCACATCTGGAAACACTCGCACGCGGGCCTCTTGCAAGCAAGAACGGAAGTGGTTGGGGGTGGGGGGGCAGCAGAGCCAGATGGGGAGTGGGGGGATGTCCTGGGTATCTTGTGCCCAGGCCAGGCACTTTTTGAAGTCTGTCCTCCCTGTCCCCTCTGGCCTCCCCACCCCCACACAAAGCCAGAGAGGGGACTGGGGGTGCTAGCACGAAGCCTCTTGCATAGAGTTCAGGACCACCGGCAGGGACTGATCACATCCCAGCTAGGCAGCAAGTCTCCACTCCAGCCCAGAGCGACTGCCCCCTGCTGACGGCCCCACCCAACACCTCCGCCTCCTTTGAGTCTCTTGCTCTAGTGGGCAAACTCTTCATCATGCCCCAAGACATCAACTTCAGTGCCCACCTACAGACCCCCTCCAGGCCCCTGCAGGTTCAGCACCCTCAGCCCCTCCCTGGCGACAGACTACATCTTTGCATCTGCTCTGGGGACTCCTACTCTCATGGTGTAGACAAAGCTCGCAGTCCACTGAGGCAGGCAGCATTTCTCAGGCTGGGCCTTGTTAACATACGAACGCCATCCCCGCCACAGCACCCCGGAAACAGGCAGGAACCCACTTTCCCAAAACGTTAGGTATGAATCCAGTACACCTTTGCCAGGTGAGGGCAGGGGGGAAAATGTACCAAGTACCTGGAGCCCTGGAAACTCCGGGACCAATGCCAACCACCCTGGGTTGCCTCTGAGCTAGACCTCCCTCTACACCCACCTGTCCCCCTCCCCACAGACATTGACTTGACTGGTGTGGAGTCGAGCACACCTGCCCTTCAGCCGCCCAGCCTCACCTTTGCAGGGCAGGCAGTGGACAAGGCCCAGGAGACCCAGCAGGCTGATCTTGTTGCTGGGGTGGCTGATGTTGGACCAGGCAGTATCCACGCTCCCCGAAGCACAGCAGTCTGCCTTACTCACGTGCGTGCGCAGGACCAGGCTACAGGTGGCCTCCAGGCCCTGCTGGAGCCAGCAGACCCCACCTGCAGGTGGAGGAGAGAGGCTGTGTGCTGTGGGGTAGGAGATGCCTGCCTGTACCTACCTGTGCCCCCCTCTTCTCTCGCCCCTCAAGGTCACCCACGGCTAGCTGGTGCTCAGCTCCAAGGGGGTGACCTGCCCCCCGCAACCTGGGAAGGATGCCCAAGTACTCCACCCGGAGTCTCAGTAACTCGGGGATCCCTCCTTCTCTGAGCTCCACCCCCAGTCCCCGCCCACCTCTAAAGTTCCCTCTCTTTTCTCCAGGGCCCCCAGGCCAGCCCCCAGCATCCCACTCACCCAGGCAACCCCTGAACTGGCTGGTGGGGTCAGTGACCCCAGGACCCGCCTCTCTGCCTCTGCCCTCTGTCTAGACAGCACCCGAAGTCTCGGAGCCCCTCTCGCCTGCAGCCCCCCCTCGTCTGTCCCGCCTCTTACTCACTCCAACTTGGGAACATTCTCTTTGCATGAGCTCACCGTCTCCCCGGGGACGCGGCCTTCGGGGAGGGGCTCTGCTTGGGGCTTGGGGCTGGCCTGGGGCTGTCGGGCTGACCATGGCCCTCAGTGTCGCCCTTGCGTGGGGTCAGGAATGACCCGGGCCCTAGCCTCCGGGCATCCACAGGCTCCCCCAGCAAGACTGATCACCTTCCAGGCCTGCACGCCTCTCCGGGAACCCAGCCCTGAGGTGACCATCTCATAAAAGGGGAAACTGAGGCAGGAAGCAGAGGCCATTTGTCCGGTGGCCCGCCAGCAAGTGGAAGGTATGGATTCCAAATGTGGGTCTGCCTGTGCCAGCCCCGGGAGCCCCGAGACTCCCCCCGGGCCCAGAGTCCAGCCAGCGCACGCTGCACTGTGACCTGATGGTCCAGGTGCGCACGCGGCGGCTGTGCCACTTGTGCGCGGCATAGCAGCTAGCCTCAGTTTCCCTCGCTGGAAGCCCCAGAACGGGAGCGTGGACTTGCAGCTCGCCATCAGTAGCAGCGGTCACTGGGTCTCCTACTAATGGTTAACCATGGGCAAGAGGCGTCCCCACGGGGGACCTCCTGGGACGACCCCCATCAGGCTGGGCGGGGGTGGCCCCCCTCTCTGCTCACTGGACTGCTCTAAACAGGGCTGGCCGCCACCTCCGCGCCGCCCCCCCAACGTCTCCACGGGGCGGGGGGCGCCGCATTCCTTGCAGGCTCATATGGGTGGCCCACCCTGCCCACCCCTTCCTGCAGCCCCACTTACCGGGCGCAGGATTCCCGGAGCTCAGAGAACCCAGGAAACCCACCGCCCACGCCAAGGCCCCCCAGGGCAGTGTACACAGTGGCCCCGGAGCCCCGGGACGCATGACGGTGGCTGATCGGCGCTGGTGACCGGCGGGTGGGCTGGCGGCTGGGAGGGCGGGCGGGCGGGCAGCTCGGACGTCCCGGCGTGCGGCGGCCAGGCACTCCCTATAAAGGTCCCGCTGGCGCGGGGCGGGGCGGGGCCGGGGCGGGGCGCTTGAATGGCGGGGGCTGGAGGCCGAGTCTGTGCGCAGGGGCTGGGCCCGGCGACCCCGGGGTGACAGCCGAAGCGGGGGCGGGGTCCGATCCAGGAGTCAGGCGATTGATCTGCGAAGGTGCGGCCCGTCTTGGGTGGGGCTGGGGCGTGTTTGCTCCAGGTATCCTTTGGGGTCTCAGAAGGTCTCCGTGATGGGGTCCGTACTGTGGGCTAGAGCGAGGGAGAGTTGGGGTGGGGTGGGGGGCGCGTACCTGCTAATCCATCGGTGTTTATAAGGGGTGCCATCCCTGCCTCTGCCAGCCCCTACCCCTCGGCCCGGCCAGTCCCCTGCCACACCTGTACGCCACCCTGAAGCCAGAGGCAACAGCCTATCATGAGCACGTGGGGGCAGGGCACCCCCGCCAGGGAGCGGCGGGTGGCAGAGACCCAGATGCTACCACCAAGGGCAGCAGTCATTATGTTCCAAGTGCCCACACAGGGGGACCCATCCCCCAAACTTTGAGACCTGCCTCTGGGCCCCACCAGCAAGAACTTGGTTGGTTTATGTGGATTCTCACAGTGGGGCTTGGGATCCAGGTTTTCAAAGAAGAGTCTTATCTTGTCCTGGTCATGGCAGCCATGCAGGCCTGCCTAGAAGCCCTTGTGGCCCCTGGCACTCCCCCTCCTGTGCCTCAGGGACACAGTGGCCATTGTCTCTGTTTCCTGCTGAGCACCTCAGGTGGAGGGGTGGGGAGCAAGGCATGTGGAGGGGCTCATGGTTTATGGGGGGTTGGACGGAGACAAACAAATCAATGTTATTGAAAACGCAGGTAAACACACGCTCTAAGGTGTCTCCCGGGCTGCCTGTGCCCTGCATCTGCCCACTTCGCAGGCATGGAAACCGAGGCTCTGGCAACCTGCCTGGGACCTGCTGCTGGCCAGAGCCACGCCCAGCCCTTCCCACTGACCTGAGCTGCCCAGCTTGAGCCATGTCCCATGGAGATTGCTCTGGAAGGACTCCTGTAGGCTTGGCCCGACCTTGACCTCTGGTAGTGTTGGGGGATTCTCCCTGAGCCAGGGCTGGGATCCTGTGTTCTTTCCAGGGGCATGGGGGCTGGGCAGTGTGACCTTGCCCAAGAATTGACCCTGGGGTGGCCCGGGCACCCTGTCCTGGGCCTTGCAAATCAAAGGGTCCTTGTCTGGGCTGGCGTGGGTCGGGGCCTCCCCGGGGAAGCCGAGGCCAGCTGCCAGCAGCCCCTGCTCCCCAGCATGGCTTCCCTCCCCACCCAGAGGCCCTGGTGCTGGGTGACCTCATCAAGTGACTGTCCTCCCCCACCCCCCTGGGAATCCCCTTCCCCCAGAGCCAGATTTACATCCCCACGTTTCGTTTCTTTCAGTCTCCCTTCTGTCCTCCCTGGCTAGGCCCCCCAAGCCCTGCCCACGCTCCCCACTCCCCACTGCGCACCCTTGCCCTAAGGCCCCTCTCCAGCTCCAACACCCGCCATGACTCCCCTGGGTTCCTCTACCCCCCAGCACAGTAGGTCAGCAGGGTGACCCTGTGGGGGTTGAGGGGGTGGTCAGGGCTGTGATGGAGCCTGACCCTGGCTCTGGGTCGGATGGTGGAGGACTTTACAGAGGAAGGAGATGTGGAGCCGGACCCTGGGAACTGAGGGGCTTTGGGCTGCAAGGAGTTGGGGCCCCCACCCTATTCACAGCCCCCTAAGACACCCAGGTCCCAGGTGCTGGAGCCTGTGGCTCTGCCCGCAATGCCCCAGGGACTCGGCAGGTGGCCTTGACAGCCAGGTCTCAGCAATGGGGCTTAAGCCTGGGTCCTCGGGGGCCCACAACTGGCCCTGTGATTCCTGCAGCCCCAGACAGGCAAACTGCAGCACCCCCGGGCTGGGATCCCCTGGAAGCCCTCCCCACCCTCCCTCCCAAAGTGCTGCTGAGTTTGAACTGCCAGCCCAGAGGGCCAGCAAGGGGCCGCCCCGGGAGTGCCCTTCTCCTGTGGTCACAGGGAGGCTGGTGAGCCAGGCTGGCCCGGCCCAGTCCCTGGCTTTCAGGATGCAGGAAGGGGCTTCCAGCCAAGGAATGCAGAGGCCTCTGCCCGCTGGAGAGACAAGGAAGCAGTCAGTCAGCTGGCCAAGGCGGGACCAGCCCTGCAGATACGGGAGGACCCACCCAAGAGGCAGGCCCACCGGCAAGGACAAACATCTGTAGGCAAAGGGGACGCCAGCCAGACCTTCCTGGGGGGCCCTGGGAGGGCACAGAGCTGAGGGGAAGGTCACATGGACAGAGTGAAGGGTGACAGAGCCTGGCTGAAGACAAGCAGAGATGTGAACGGCGCCCAGCCTGGCGAGATGGCCAGCGGGGAAAGATGTAGGTACATCGCAAGTCCCTCTGGCTGGTGTCCCAGCCCTGTGCTGGGAGGCAAACGCAGTCCGGATCTCAGGCCTGGACCTCAGACCCTGCTGCCTCAGTCTCCTCATCAGGGGGAACGGGTGGGGTGCCTTTCTTGCTGTGAGGGAGCTGGGTTGACCCTGGGGGACAGGACCCTGGGGTCCAATCCTGGAGGTGGGAGGCTGCAGATATGTAAGGAAGCAGCCAGCCTGGTCTTTATCCTGAGGGAGCCCCTGGAGAAACCTGTGGGGCCACCAAACGTGGGCTGACAGCAAGCTCGGGTTCTTTGTTTGTTCAGGCTCTGGAGTAAGACAGTGGAATTCCTAGGGTTGACAAGGATGTGCAGAGGCTGGGAGCCTCATGCATTGCCTGGGGGGTGGGGGAGGTTGGCACAGCACACTGGCACAGAGGCCCAGCAGCTGCCGAAAGAGACTGGCGCTTCCTCCACCCGTAACCATGTGGACCGATGGTGTGCATTGGCAAGTGCACGAGGATTGAGTTCCTTGTCCACCGGTGTCCACTGCCGCCCTCTTCGCAGGAGCGAAGCGGGGAACAAACCCCGTGTCCACCTTCCACATGGTGCGATGTGGGTGGTACCACGTGCTGCCAAGGCGCTTCCATAGCATAGCGACCTGATGTACCACTGAGCTGAACCCCACCTGGCCCCGCGACACCCTCACAAGAGTGCTGCCGGAGCCCCTGGCTTCAGCCACACGTCACGCCATCTCATCAAGGGCCTTCCTCTTTTCCCCGCCCCTCCACGTGGCCAAGCGTGATGTCCTTCTTCAGGGACGGGTCTCTCTGGACAGTGGGTCCGGAGTATGTAAGACAGTCTCACCATGCTAACCTCCGAGGAGCACTCTGGCCTCACGTCTTCCTATCCAGATCTGCGTGTCCTTTCGACGGTCCGTGGTACTGTCACCGCTTTGAGTCAGCTGTGATCTCTTCCTTATTCAGTGTCCAACTTTCCCGTGCTTCTGAGGCAGTTGAAACCACGCCAGCGTGGGCTTGGGTGAGGCGCGCCTCAGTCCTCCGAGTGAGCGCCTTGCTTTCCAACCCTGCAGAGGTCGTGCACCCGATGCAGTGTGTCCCTTCATCTCTCGACCGCTGCTCCCGTGAGCATGGATTGTGGGTCCAAGCAAGACAAACTCCTGACAACTTCGACCCCCTTCTCTGTTTTTCACGTTGCCTCTTGGTCCAGTGGTGAGAGTTTGGGTCTTTCTGTTGAGCTGTCATCCACACTGAAGGCTGCCGTCCTTCATCTTCATCAGCAAGGGCTTCGAGCCCAACACATTCCACTGACTGATTTCTTGACAGCTGAGCCCATGAGTGTTGCTCGTGGATCCACGCAGGATGAAGCCATGACGCTGCAGTCACAAGGACGGACAAAATAGACATTGATCCCACCGAGTGGACGGACCCTGGAAACACAGTGCTGGGTCCCAGGAATGGGCACAGAAGGACAAGGGCAAGTTGACCTCATGGACACGAATCATCTAAGGCAGGTGAAGCCCTAGAGACCAAAGGGTTGACCAAAGCGGTTGACAGTGGTGGAGGGAAGAGAACGAGGAGTTATTGTTTAAACACACACACCCCCACCATCATCATCAGTCACCACCACCGTCATCAGTCACCACCACCACCACCACCACATCAATCATCACCAGCACCATTCCCACCAGCACAGCAAGGCCCCCATTTCCCCCAACCCTATTTCCAACAACAAAATAGTGAGTGATAGTTTGAGACCCTAGATTCAGGAGATGGCCCACCCACCCATGCACTGGGCTTCAGGGGTGCTCGTGAGAAATCCATGGCCTCTGAGCCAAGACAGGCCTCTTGAGCCACACATTTCTGCTGGTTCCACAGCAGCTCTGCCGATCCCGGGGCGTGGGGCCCGGTTGTCTTTTCTCTTCTCTTCCCCGCCCCCAGCTGTTGTTATTTTCATCGCGACAGAGTGGACGCGGCCTAGAACAGGCCTCTGTGCCCACTGGAGCCTGCACTCAGGTGCATGGATCGCCAGAAAGTTGTGCACCCCTCCGTTTTATTTAGTTATTTAAGGGGAAAACCCAACCCAAATGCCCTGTTGCTGTCCGGTGCCGCCTTCTGACACACAGGCATGCACGCTGTGGGTTGGACCAGACGGCTCCAGGGCTTCCATGATGGTCCTTTTTAAGGAAGGTGATGGCTTCGTCTTTATCCCACCGAGGGACTGGTGGATTCGGACCTCAGACTTTGAGGGTCCCAGCCAGTGATACACCCTCAGGTGCTGTTGCTTTTTCAAATCACCCCAACAGAACCACCACACTCTACCGCCCCCTCCCCAGGCCTAGGCCCGCCCGAGGGAGGGCCTGCTTTCTGTCTCTTGGCGTCTGGCTGTGGCTGGCATTTCTCAGAATGGAGTCCTGCCTGCACGTCTGGCTTCCCTCAGGGTTCCACCTCGGGGTCGTTAGTGTGGACTCTGGCCTCCAGATGCAGGTCCGGGACCAGAAGTCCCACAGCTGTGCATCAGCAACCGCGCTGTCTAGTCGCTGTCCTTGCTACCAGCCCAGAGAGAAACGCCAAGGCCCCAGCAATCTCCCCCGGAGGGGCCCCCACCTCTCAGGGACCCTCTATCTCCTGTCTCTGGGAATATCAGCAATTTTTCATCTAATCACACAGCCCTGACCTCTGGGGAGATTGGAGCCAGTGTTTATGTGTCTGTATGTGAGAGGGTGGGAGGGGAGGAATGGGGGTTATCTGGGCAGTGTCTAGTATGTATGTTGAAATTCCAGGCACTGGGAGAAAGATGAGAATTTCTCATCCCCTACAGTTGCACAGTCTGGGAAACTCACGGGGAGCTTCACGCTGTCTTATTCAGTCTCCATGGCTCAGCAGGTTTGGGGTTTGTGGAAAGTTTGCATTTACAGGATGGCTCCGTGGGTCAGGGAGGGGAAGCTATTGGCCCGAGGGAGAAAGAGGGGCTGGCTACTCCAGGCTTGACCCACGAGGGCAGTTGTGCCCTGATCCATTCACCCCTGCCCCATGGGGTCACTCTGAGTCGGCACTGGCTCCAGAGCTGTGAGTCTGAGCATGGGCAGGAGCTCCTATGAAGAGCTACAGTCTCTGGGACCCACATGGTCCTGACCTCTGGGGTCACTGCGAGTCAGACCCGGTGGTCCTGAGGTGATTTATAGAAGGGGCCTGCATCCATCGCCTCCTTCCGGGCCACTGACCCATCCTGGGAAAAGCTCTGCTGTCAGGGTCAGGCATTTGGAAGTGGCTTGCTACCCCTCCTCCAGTCAGCCTGGGAGCCCTGTGCCTTGGGCGGCAAAGTGCAAGGCGCGCCCTTGGAGACCACCGGCCTCTCTGGGGGAGAGGGGAGGCTTTCTGGAAACCCAAATTGAGCGGAGGCAGTTCTGCGTCTCTGTGAGTCCGAATCCATCAGGTGGCGGTGTGTGGGGGAGTTTTTTATCTGAGCCAGTGTGGGGACTTGCCTGGCATGCCCCTGAGGGAACTTGGGGTGCCAGGAGACCTGGTGTCGGAGTGGGTTACACACTTGGCTGCGAACCACAGTCAGCAGTTTGAAACTACCAGCTGCTCCTGGGGAGAAAGATGAGGCTTTCCGTTCCCTTTAAGAGCGACGTGGGCTCAGACGTCGGAGCCGCGGTGAGGGCGGCGTTGCCTTCTGTTGAGCACGGGGTTGCTATGGGTCAGAACAGACACAGCAGCCAGCAGCAAACAGCTAGTCTCTCGGGAACCCACAGGGACAGTTTTACCCTGTTCCGCGGGTCCCTGTGACTCAGACGGGACCCAGGGGCTTTGCTTTTGTTTTTCCCTGGGTCCCATGGTCTGAGCCACACCCGCCTTGGCGCCAATGTTACAATGTTACAAGGCCCTGCGCCAATGTTACAAGCACGTCTGATCTGCAAGGGTGTACATAACCCAGTCGCTGCCCTTCCCACCTGCCCAAGGTGACTGTGTGAGTGACCCTGTTCGCACAGCCCTGGGGTTTCGGTGAGTCTCTGGACACCGACATGGCGTCCTGCTGAGGGGGTGTCCCTCAGTCGGACAATGTCTTTGCCCCACCTAATAAGGTATCTCTGTACAGGACACTAGAGGCCCAGGTAATCCCCTGGGCTGCTAACCGCCAAGTCAGCAGTTCGAAACCACCAGCAGCTCCTCTGGAGAAAGACGGGGATTTCTCTTCCCCTCAAGAGTGACCGTGTCAGAACCCACAGGGGCGGCTCTCCCCTGTCCTGTAGGGTGGTCCTGAGTTGGCATGGGCTCCGGGACAGTGAGTTAGACTTTACACTTAAATTTGGACTCTGTTCCCGCCCCTGGGGGCTCTGGCTGCCCTTCTGCAGACGGTGTACAGCCCTGGTGCCTCCACATTTAAGTAAGAGTGCAAGTAAGTGTAAATACAAGTTCTTGAAAAAAGTAATAATTTATAAATATCAAGGGTTCGCGAGGGAGGGGGAGGGGGGAAATTGAGGTGCTGATACCAAGGACTTAAGTAGAAAGCAAATGTTTTGAGAATGATGAGGGCAACAAATGTACCAATGTGCTTGACAATGGATGGATAGATGGATTGTGCTAAGAGTCGTACGAGCCCCCAATAAAATGATTAAAAGAGAGAAAGGTCTATAACTGACACTCAGTTAAAGGAGCTAAACTGGGGAAACAATGAGGGCTCCCCGAAACCAGGTGAAAAGGCCAAAGAAAGAAGTCACTGAGAAAGAAACCAGCACACAGCCACCCAGCAGGACACCAGTCACAGGCAACCCCCAAACAGGCGGGGACCCCAAAATATCCGAGGGGATGTTGTTGTTGGGACCCGTGCACAACAGAGCCAAGCCTGCCTGGCCATCTCACAATGTTCCTGTCCACGTCAGAGGGACAGACAGGGACCAGGGAGCAGGGACCAGACATTCAGACCCGAGGTACAGAGACCCCACTACTCGGTCCTCCAAACTCACTGCTCTCAGCAGCACAGCCATTGGACAGGGTACCACCGCCCCTGCGGGTGTCTGAGATTGTCACTATTTAAGGGGGTAGGAAGCCCCGCCTTGCTCTCAGGGACAGTGGTTCTCAACCTGTGGGTCATGACCACTTTGGGGGGGTGTCTAACAACCCTTTCACAGGAACGGAGACACAGCTCCTCTATGGGTCTCCAGGCAGGTCCGCCCACCTAGGAGCACCCAGTGTGAAGACTGACCCATGCTACACCATGCCTCGAGACAAAATTTCACTGATCTGTCATTAGAAAGAAATATTTCACAATATAGAATGACATTGTTTTGGGGATTCATCGTTAGGCTTTAATGATGTTCAATTTGTAACAATGAAAACACATCTTGCATAGCAGATATTTACATGATGATTCATAACGGTAGCAAAATGACAGCTAGGAAGTAGCAAGGAAAATAACTTTACGGTTGGGGGGTCACCACCACATGAGGAACTGTATGAAAGGGTCGCGGCATTGGGAAGGTTGAGAACCATTCCCCTAGGAGCTGCCGGTGGTTTCAAATTGCTGACTTGTCCCATCGCAGCTCATCGGTGGGTGATCACTGGGCTCCCAGGGCTCCGAAACGGTCGGGCACGAGATGGATCCTTGGAATGAGATCATGATGGAGTCCTAGGATTCGCAGGCCTCGGACTGGATTACGAGGCGCGGAAAACAAGGGAATGCATCCCAAAATCGCGAAGGGCAGTACATGAATTCGTTGGTTGCGGGGCGGGACCAGGACCGCGGTTGGAAACACCTAACTGCAGGGTGAAACGTTCTCGGGTAAAGCGCTGGGGCCATCTTGGTCGGGGCGTGATCATAACCATGCGACCCCAATGTCCATCCGGGGCAGGGGCAGGCAAGTCCCTGATGGCGAGCGTGTCCCCTCTCTGGACTGGACAGGGGAGTCCTTGAGAAGCAAGGGCACGGACGCCAAGGTGGAGTTTGAACAGAGCATGCGCGGAGTCTGTTACCGCGTGGGACTACATTTCCCAGAATCCCTTTGCAGCCGTGGTGGACGTTCCGAGAATCTTGCACCTTTAGCGGGAACCCTTAAAAACACTTGGCTTGCACTGGGCGGTGGATGAGCAGAGACACCAGAAACCGCTGGCAGGTAGGTTTTCGTCCTCCTCTGGTGCCCTGGAGTCAGTCTGGCCCATAGCGACCCCGTGTACAACAGGCCGGCCCTGCGCCATCCTCACAATGGGTCTTGGTTGCAGCCGCTGGGTCAGTTGCTGCCCCACCAGGGACTGCTCTCTCCTGACGACAGTCCAAAGTGCGCGAGGCGAAGCCTGGCTACCGTTTCCTGTAAGGAACTTTCTACCCGTACTTCTTCCAGGACAGATTGATTTGCCTTCCTGGCAGTCCATGGTGCTGCCAATATTCTGAGCCTCTGAACGAAATGATCCTGCGATGCCCTGTGCCTCCCAAAGTTGGTCTTTTTCTTGGTAAGACAAGAACCTACTTCCTGTAACACTAGGGACACCTTTCAGACACAGCCTTCCCGAGACCAATGCACACACACACACACACACATACACACACACACCTCTCCAAATCCAAACCACTGCCATGCAGCCAATTGTGGCCCATAGGAATCTTACAGGACAGGTGGAACTGCCCCTACGGGCTTCAGAGAATGCGCCCCTTCATGAGGGCACAAAGCCTTTTCGTTCTCCCTCGGAGTGGCTGGTGGGGTCACCTGCGGACCGTGTGGCGAGCAACACAATGTGTAACCACTATACCCATGGGACTTCTTCCCTGCCCCTGGCTGATGGTGGTTTTGAACTGGTGATCTAGGGCTGAGCAGCCCAAGGCATAACCCACCAACCCACTGGGCCACCTTCAGGCACAAGTTCACAAATGAACAAAGCCTAAGTATGGCACACAGAACTCCGAGGCAACCAATGAGGGATCATCAACAGTGTGTGGGGAAATTCCATGAGCTTACCATTTCATTTTTCCAGGAACTCCTTGCAGCCACCTCATGTGTCAACACACACCAATGCAAAATGCGGCAATAGGATCACGGGCAAACAAACAACAAAAAAGGGCTGGACAGATAGACAAAGGCACCGTCACACCTGGAAGAATGTAGCTGGGTGGGGAGGGGGCCCCAGGGAGTGCTCAGAGCCATGTAAGTATGGGCACTTAAAACTGTCAATTCATTAAGTGCAAGAAGATTCCTGTAGAGACTCCCAGTGAGAGAGAAACAGCCTCTAGAGTCCTCAGAGCCTCATCTGGAAGGTGAGAGGGGAAAAAGGGACATGGCGGGCAAAGCAGATCCAAGGGGAACAGCTGGTATAGAGGCCAGTTCAGAGCACACTGCAAAGCTACAATAAACAAAACAGCCGGGCCTGGACCCAAGCCCTGGAAAAGAGGGGTTCAGCTCACTGAGAGAAACTTGGTGTGGTAGCCTCTGTGTGAAGCCCACCCTCCTGCTCGAGGCAGGGTCTCAGTGTGACTCCTCAGGAAACCTTGTCACCTGGGGGAGCAGGGGTGTGTGTGCTGTGGGGCAACAGACACTCCAGGCAGGAGGAAAGACACCTACTAAAGTTCCCATGCTGGGGGGAACCAAGGAGCCACAGCTTCCTCCTGTAGAGTGAGGAGGGGACCCATTGTACAGATGGGAGAGTTGAAGCTCAGAGAACTCTCAAAGGGGAAGACATGTCCCTGTCCTGGAGTGTCCTGGGGGCATCTGGGAGGGAAGGCCTAGAGCTGAACTGAGAGTCTGCTTTGGGTGTCTGAGGGGGGAGACAGCCCTGTCCTGGGGGCCTGAGAGGGGAGGCATGGGCTTACTCTCGAGAGTTGAGCCTGCCCTAGGGCCTCAGGGAGTCACCCCTACACCATTTCCAGAATCTAGCTCCATATTCTTTCCTAGGGAAGGTGGTAAATCTGTTTACACACACACACACACACACACACACACACACACACACTCTAAGAGGAGGGCTGTCCAGCTCTCATGTTCTAGGACAGCCACCCCAGGGCCATGGGGCATGCTCCCATCTGAGTTGACACAGCCCAGGTCTTGGTCTAGTGGACAAGCAGCCCTGGTGTGGGGCCTGCAGTCTGGGCTCCAGACAGCCCCGTGTGCAACCTTGCCTGAGCCTCCATCCCCCACTTTAATGAGAGGTCTCAGGCTGTGCTAAGCATAAGGGCCAAGGAGCAATGGCCCTTTACGGCACCTGGAAGTCTCACCTTTCACTGAAGGATCAGCTGCTTGTGGTTTGGAACTGCTGACCTTGTTAGCAGCTCAAAGTGCAGCCACTATGCCACCAGGGCTCCGCACCCAGCATGCACTCACTCAGGTTTCATGAATCAGGGTCGATGCAGCAGCTGCTGGCGCTGGTAGGACAGCCCTGTTTGGGGGAGACTCTAACTCCTTGATGTGGGTGGCTGTGGGGAACGGGCAACAGGTAGTGGGGTGCAAGGAATGGCTGCCCCTCATGATGAGGAGACCTAGTGCATCCTCCCAGAAAGAGAGGAAAGAGGAGGGACAGGGGCTGGCCTCTCCCAGCAGTGTATCCCTCCCGCACACCAAGAGGGCTGGGGAGGGCCAGGAGAGGGGCAGAGGAAGTCACAGGTCACTGCAGACCTGGAGCCTTGGAGGTAGGCTCTGCCGTCCGCTCAGAGAGGTTCAGTGACCATCCCAGAGTCACACAGTGTGTTGGGTGGTGGGCTTGGAACTCAGGAGGGGCCTCATGGGTGTCTGAAACGCGACTGTTGGTGGGGTGGGACCCTGGGAACTGGGCTGGATCCCCAGTGACAGGGCTGGCGCACCCTCTGGTGGTCAGAGAGAGAACGGAAGGGGCAGCCATCCATCGAGTCCCTTCCTGGCTTCCCACACAGGCTCCAACCGAGTCCCACCCACGCCTCAAAACCCGGGCTCCAGGGCCCCCTCCCCCACGAAGCCCTTCCAAAGCAGCACCAGCTCCCCACGGGGGCGGGGGTGTCTGCATGGGATCTGTCTTCCCACAGCTCAGGAAGAAGTCCAGGACACCATGTCCACGGTCTCAGGAGCCCTTGCCACAGGACCTGTCGGGATGTTTGCTGAGTGAATAAAGAAAACGAATGCACGATGTGCTGCGGTAGCGCCGCACTGCTAACCACAAGGTCAGAGGTTCGAAACCGCCAGCCACTCCTTGGAGTTCCCTGAAACTCTCTACTCCCCTAACGATGGAAATCCTGTGGGGGCAGTTCTGTGTCCTACTGGGCCACAGGGAGTTGGCATCCACTCAATGGCAGTGCAGGCTCATGTCTCCTCCTCATCAGGGGCCCCCTCCTACACCACGGGAATGAGTAAGCCCGAGGGGCTCTCTCATGACCCAGTAGAGGGTCCCCTGCCCGCATTCTTGGGACAAACGTTCGGATAACCCTTTGGCGTGGAGACGGCCTTACAGCCCAGCAAGTGGGAATTATTCTGCCCAGAGGTAACATTCGAGGAGCGCACGGGGGCGGGGAGGGTGTGGGGCAGGGCGCAGACAGTGCAAAGGCCCGGAGGTTGCGGCGCGCCCGACACCGTGTCCCAGGACAGTGAGGACACGCGGGTCGCAGAGAGCCACAATGAAGGCTCCGTGGGCTTCGGAGTAGGGACTCGGCCCCGCCCCGCGCAGGCCCTACCTTCCGCGTTCTCCGCCCTGGCCCCGCCCCCTATCACGGTTACCAAGGAGATTCGACTCCGCCCCCGTCGTTCTTCCCTTCTGGGCCCGCACCACATCCGGGTTGCGGAAGACCCAACCCCGCCCCTCTCAGGCCCCGCCCGCAGACCAGGGTTGCCAAGGAGAGTTGGTCCCGCCCTCCGTTTATTTTTCGCCTGGCCCCGCCCCATAATAAGGTTGCCAAAGAGACCTGACCCCGCCTTACTCAGGCCTGAGGCTGCAGACCAGGGTTACCAAGGAAACCTGGTTCCGCCCCGCGCAGGACCCGCCCCTAGTGAGGTTCATAGATCCAGGATGTGGCCCCACCTCTCAGCCTGGCTACCCACAGGACCGACGCTCTTAGTTTGCCCCTCGGCGGCCGCCGTCGCCCAGGCCGTCCCCCGCCGCGCACGCTGCAGTTCTCCCGCGCCTCCACACGTCGTGCGTGCCGTGCGTGGGCATGCGTGTGCGTGAGCGTGAGCGTCGGCCGGCGAGGGAGCAGCAAACGGCCGGCGGCAGGCGCCGCGCGGGGGGCAGTCAGCGCGGCGCAGGCGGCAGGGGCCATGGCTGAAGCGTCGCCGCAGCCCGGACGGTACTTCTGTCACTGCTGCTCTGTCGAGATCGTTCCGCGCCTGCCGGTGAGGCCCGGCGGTGGCGGCGGCGGGCAGGCGGGCCCGTCTGGGGCCGGGCCGCGGCGCGGGGGTGGGAAACTGAGGCCAAGTGGCCGGCTTGATCCGGAAGGGAGCGAGTGGGGGGCTGGGGGCTTCCGCACCGTGCCGCTCCTGCGGCTGCCAGGGGCTCGGCGGGGCGCGGGACGGGCGGACTCGGGGCGCCGGAAGTGGCAACCGCTTCCTGTTACCGGGGGCTGCCCCTCCAGATCGGCCTGACCTTCCGCGGCGGCCCTCCTGGTCACCGGCCGGACCGCGGCCTGGGGAGCCAGTGGGCTGAGCAGCTGGTGGCCAACGGGGATGCTAACCTTCCCGGCCAGGCGACCCTGCGGGGGTCCGCGAGTTACGGGGGCCACCGACCCACGTGACTGGGACAGAGTCGCCCCCAGGTGCCCGAGCTGTTAACCCCACTGCCACCCACCATGGCTACCAACCCACGTGACCCTGTAGCCCGGGTCAGAGTCGCCCCCAGGTGTCCGAGCCTGTTAACCCCACTGCTGTCTACCAAGGCCACCTGACTCAACCCCTAGGGAACTTAATAGGGAAGCAGAGAGCCGCCCCTCCAGGTATGTGAACCTGTTAACTCACCTCCACCGCCCCAAGCCCACTGCCAGTCAGCAACACACCGCCCCAAGCCCACTGCCAGTCAGCAACACATGACCATCCAGAGCTGCCCCTGGGGGTGTTTGAGCCTGTTAACACACTCACACAACAGAACCCGCTCCCAGCAAGGCCACCTCGTCCCACCTGCCCCTGGAGGCCAGAGTGGACGCGCACACCCCCACCCCCGACAGGAGACTGGAAACTTGTCTGAATACAGCCAGCTTCGTGTGTCTCTGCTGACCCACAGCACCACCAGGCTCCACACGCATTGTTCCATAGGAGCAGACAACAGAGAAAGAGTGTGTGCGTGTGTTGTGTGTGTGTGTGTACACATGTCCGGGAAGCTTCCTGGATGAGGTGACCAGAGTGCTGTAGCCTGTGGGGCAGGGCCCTGGGTTCCACCGGTATGAGGTCCAGGCAGGACTGGACAAGTTGATGTCGGTTGGTGGGCACAGCCAGCCCTGAAGTGGGGATGCAGTCTAATCCAAGGAGTCTGAGGTTTTTGTGAAATGTGTGCTTGCAACCGAGAAGGGACTGGCTCCTGTTCTAGCCTTCCAGAATGTTCCTATTGTCCAGTGACTCTTAGTGAGAGCCTGATCCAGGCCATATCCCCTGGCCTCAGTCTGCGCATCTGTCCCATGGGGCGCAAGGAGAGTGTGGGCAGTGCCCACAAGGACAGCAGGGGAATGGGGCTTATAGGTGCCAGACCCTAGAGCGGCTCAAGTCTACCCAGGCCCAGTTATCTCCTGTGGTCAGTAGGACCCTGTGTTGGGGGAGGGCCCTCATGGAGGTTTCTGGGATTTAGTGGATGTCAACCCCAGGACCCTATGTGCTGGGTTAGGCTCCGGACATTCGTATATTTTGGGGCACTGCTACCTGGAAACCTGGCCCCCAGCCCCACACTGCCCTTGTTTTGTGATGGATACAACGGGCACTGCCAGGGCAACACCAGGGCTAGCACACAGGACAGATGGCCGGACAGGCTGTGTGCTGCCTATGAGAGTAAGGGGTGGGACAAGCAGGCGGGTACGCAGGGACCCACCCAGAGCCTTGGATGGACAGTCCAACAGCACAGTGCAGAACTTTGGACTTTGTGCTGCTGGAACCCAGGGGACAAGTACTGGCCTGGGCTGGGGCAGAGACAGTGGGGGCAGAGATAGGAGGTGGCTGCCTGACGAGCCCCTGCCTGCCTCTGGGGGCGCCTGAACACGTGGGCTGAGCAGCAAGGGCCTGGGGCCCCTGAACAGAGGCAGGCACTGCCGTCCTGGGCTCTCCTCCCTGGGGAAGCTGCCGCCGCCATGAGTTGGCGTCCCCTTGCAGGGGCACACTGCCTGCCCCCTTGCAGGGGCACACTGCCTGCCCAGCCGCAGCTGCGCAGGGTGTCAGGGTGGGGTTGGCCCGCTGTGCCCTGGGCGCACTGAGTCAGAGCTGAGGTGTTGAGGATGTCCTCCATTTGCAGGTGGGGAGACCGAGGTACACGCCGGAGGTGGCGTTTGAGAGGCCCGACTTCCAGAGGGGGCAAGCCAGGTAGCTATCTGGGGAGGAAGGTGCTGAGCCAGCCACAGCCCGGAAGGGGGAGGAGTCTGAGGGGGAGGAGAGCACAGTGGCCCCTTTTCCAGAAAGGCAGACTGAGGTGCAGGCTGAGGGGAGAGAGGCAGTTCTGGGGTGAGCTTAGTGCAACATGCCCTCCTGTGCCCACCCCATACCTGTTCTGTACTTTCTGAACTGACACCATCCTTGTCCTAGAGTCACGGGAAGAAACTTGTCACTAGCAAACGTAGTTGTGCCTCCCTGTCCACACTCTCCCAGTCGCTGTGTGTGCACTGACAGCCATCGGGGAGCTGGTCTGGGGTGGGGAGGGGCTTCCACCCAGCCATGCCCAGGGCTGAGCCCTCTGTGGCTCCCCTTGGGCCCTACAGACAAGTCAGAGTATGCGTGCTGTGCAGCTGTGTGTGTGAGTGCTGTGTCTGGAGGGGCCTCTGTGGGGGAGGAAGTGAGTGGAGGGGGTGACTGGGTGGCAGTATGTTAGGAGGTAGGCCAGTCAGTGTATGTAGGGGTGTCGGTTTGCGTCCTTCAGTGTGTTCTGCGGGTACATGTGTGTGTCCATGCGTGGCATGAGTGTGGGTGTGGAGTGAGTGGGTGTGAGTCATTGGGTGTCTCACTGGGTATGTCAGTGAGCAGGTATGAGAATCTGTTAGTGGGTGTGCCAATGGATGTGTAGGTGAGTCTGGTGTGGAAGTCCCTTTGGGTGTGTCAGTGAGTGTGTCTCTGGGTCTGAAAGACCAGCGTGTCTAAGTAGGTGTGAATCCAGGGGTGTGCCATTGGGTGGGTATAGCTGTGGGTGTGACGGTTTTTGGGGTGTCAGTAAGTGGATGTGTCAAACAGTGTGAATATCGGGTGTGGATCAGTGAGTGGGTGTGACAGTGTGAGAGTCCTTGGGTGTGTCAGGGACTATTCAGTGGATGTGTTGACATGTCTGTGAGTGTGACTCCATGGGTGTGTCAGTAAACATCAGCGGCTGAGTGTCTGAATGGGTGTGAGTCCTTAGGTGTGCCATTGTTGGAACACATGAGTGTCCGTGTTAGTGGGGTGAGTGAGTGTGTCAGTTGATGGTTCTGGGTGTGACTGTGTGTGAGGTGGTATGTGTGTGTTGGGGAAAAAAGGGCCTGCAGCTACCTAAGGTCACCCTGTGACCCCTGCTGGGGGCACGCTGAGCTGCAGCACCCAGAGTAGGCTGTCCCTGCTCCTTGGACACACTTCTGTCACCTTCCTTGACATCGGCCGGCGCTGCTTGCAGCCAAGGAGCGACTGCGCCCTCTGTTGGGTGGCGACCCTGGGTGGGAGGTGGGTCCTCAGGTCTCCCCCCACCGGGCGCTGACCTGCTCTCCCACCCTGCCTCCCACAGGACTACATCTGCCCCCGCTGCGAGTCAGGCTTCATTGAAGAGCTTCCCGAGGAGCCCAGGTAATGCATGGGGAGGTGGGGGGCACACCTCTCGGGGCCTCCAGGGGAGTGTGGCTCAGCCTGGAGAGATGCTGCCTCTGCCTGCGTGCTGCCCTGGCCTGTGGCCGCCTGATGAGGCTACCAAGGGTCTGCACATCCCTGAGAAAAGGACTGGTGTCGCCTGGGCAGCGACCACACCACCACCCGCTGACATCCACCTCCTGCACCTCCCCTCCCCAGGAATTCGGAAAATGGTTCTGCCCCTTCCACAGCCCCCACAGACCAGAACAGACAGCCGCTGGAGGTGAGAGGGTAGTGCGGGGGGTGGTCCAACCTGAGGCCCTGGACACCCTGGTCACTGCCTCTCTCCTGCAGCACGTGGACCAGCACCTGTTCACGCTGCCACAGGGCTACGGGCAGTTTGCTTTTGGCATCTTTGACGACAGCTTCGAAATCCCTACGCTTACCCCCGGGGCACAGCCTGATGATGGCCGAGACCCTGAGGGCCGGCGGGAACACCCGTCCCGGCACCGCTACGGTGCCCGGCAGCCCCGGGCCCGCCTCACTGCCCGGCGGACCACCAGCCGCCACGAGGGCGTCCCCACACTGGAAGGGTGAGCAGCCTGCACCCCTGCATGACCCACTTGCTAGGCTGTGACTGCCGCCCCCAGCCCTGACCCGCCTCCTCCCCTCCAGGATCATTCAGCAGCTGGTCAATGGCATCATCACTCCAGCCACCATCCCAAACCTGGGCCTGGGCCCCTGGTGAGTAGGGGCACACCTGCCCTCCCCCTGCAGCCCCCTCCTTGACGCGCTGACATGCGCCTCTCTGCCCCCAGGGGCGTCCTGCACTCAAACCCCATGGACTACGCCTGGGGGGCCAATGGCCTGGATGCCATCATCACACAGGTACGGGTAGGCCAGCGGGTCTGCAGGTCCTGGCCAGGTGGACACTGCCAAACCCTAACCCTCTGACCCCTTGTGGGCGGGCTGGTGGGAGCTGTAGGGCTCCAGGAAGGACCAGCAGTGAGCATGGTGTCCCTGGTGGTGCTGACCAGCAGTTTCAAGTCCAAGGACTGTCCCCCACGGGGCCGGGTGCCCAGCATTTGCTTCTTTTCTCATAGCTGCTCAATCAGTTTGAAAACACGGGCCCCCCACCTGCAGACAAGGAGAAGATCCAGGCCCTCCCCACTGTCCCCATCACCCAGGAGCACGTAGGTGCGCTGGCCAGCTGGGTAGAGGGTGGGGGTGAGTGGATGGGCGCCACCTCTGACCCCTGCCCACCCCGCCTGCAGGCTCCGGCCTCGAGTGCCCCGTGTGCAAGGACGACTACGCGCTGGGCGAGAGCGTGCGCCAGCTGCCCTGCAACCACCTCTTCCACAACGGCTGCATTGTGCCCTGGCTGGAGCAGGTGAACAGCCCTCCCAGCCCCGCCCACCCCTGCCCGTCCCCGCCCCGACCTAACTCCTGTCTGCCCCACCAGCACGACAGCTGCCCTGTCTGCCGGAAGAGCCTCACAGGCCAGAACACAGCCACCAATCCCCCGGGGCTGACGCGGGTGAGCTTCTCGTCGTCCTCCTCCTCGTCATCCTCCAGCTCGCCCAGCAATGAGCACGCAGCCAGCAACTCCTAGTCCCTGCCTGCCCGCCCAGAGGAGCCAGCACAGGGCCTCCAGCCCTGACACCACGTGGCCACCCACGGACTCGGAGGTGCCCCGGCCGCCACCCTTGTGCCCCATCAGCAGCCCTGCTGCCTGAGCGCCCCCCGGGGTAGGCAAGGAGCTCGGCCACCCCCGTTCAGCTGGCCTTCCGGAGGACGCCCGAGCCCAGGGCACGTGGCTACCTTGCGGACAAGACCCAGCTGCCCTGCCCCTGACCTTGCCCTCGACGTGTCCAACAACGGAAAGGTTTTTATAAGTTTAAATTATTATTGCTTTGAAATAAACGGACGTTTCAGGTCACATGTACACAGCTGATGTGTGGGAGATGAGAGGGCCGCGAGGGACCCCAGGCACCCGCCTGCACAGCCCTTTCCAGGACTGAGAATGATCTGCCAGAAGGAGCCGCAGTCCCACGAGAGCGGTTTAACCCCGCCTGCGCCAGAGTGCACCAGCCCACCCATCTGGGCAGCTCGTGCCATTTCTGGGTGAGGTTTTGTCACAGAGGTGGGGCATGCAGCCATGTGTGCCTGACATGTGGTTGTGACACCATAGGGGGCTCTGGCTTTGCTGGCTGCAACTGACTCAGGCCTCAGGCCTGTGGAGCCCTCGTGCTTCCCTGCCCTGTGGACATGGTGTCTCCCGTGGGTCAGAGGCTTGCCACAGGGGCACCTTGGGGAGTGCAGAGACACACTGGTCCTGGTCCAGACAGCTGCCAAGAGGGTCTGTGTGAGAGGCCCACAGGACACCCGAGGAGCTGCTGGCCAGGGAAGCTAGGAGGTGGTGCTTCTCCCAGAGCCAGGAGGGAAGCAGTCGGAGACTGGCTCTCACTGTGCCGCCTGCTGGTGAGGCTTGTAAGGACAACCTTTGATCCCATGTGCCAGCCACCTCCCTGACAGCATGCTGGTATGGGATATGGGCAGGTCCCTCCTGAGACTGGCCTAGCCACACTCCTGCCCCAGCGACCTTGAGCCTCCTTGGCCCCTGGACTTCTTGTCCTGCTGCAGGTGTGGCCCTGGGGGTGAGGTTTCAGTGCTGAGGACACGACAGGCCGCTCACTGGGGACCATGTGTGGGCCACCGGCCTGGGGTGGCAGGGCATTATCTGTGGTCACATGTGGGAGGTGTCCTGGCATGCTTGTGACTGCGTGCCCATCTGCAGAGCGGCTAAGCCCAGGGTCCACGGGGAAGGGAGGCGTGAGGGGGGCTTGGCTGGTGGGGTGTTGAGCAGCACCCTGGGCTCCACCCGGTCATGAAAAGCACCAATGTCCCTAGATGTCACCTGGTGTCCCCCAGGCAAGGCTCCAACCACCCCCCACCCAACTCTGCACCTCGTGATCTGGCCTGATGTGCTCACACACACACTGCCCAAGTTGAAGTCCACGCTGGTAGGAGGGAGGCCCCAAAGTGACCATCAGGAGTTTATTCTGAAGTATGGGAAGGAACGGATGTTTTAGATCTTGTGCCCGAGCAGGGACAGCTCATTCTAGAGGAAGGGTAGTCTGGGCCCTGCAGGGTTTGGGTGTTGTGAGCTTGGTCGAGGTCGTCCGTTCGTCATCTTGGCTGCATTAAGTTCCACATTTCTGATGGTTTCCCCAGTGTCCTGCCCCTACCCTCTGGAGGCTCCCCTCCTGATGACTGGTGTCATCAGGCTCAGGCACACATTTCCTGTACAGACATATCTGGTCTGGCTGAAGCGGGCGGGGGGGGGGGGGGGGGGAAGGTTCCTTCCATGCTGCCCAGGTCCTGCCAGTGGACTCCTTTGCAGTGCAGTGGACAGTGGCCACTAGGCACCATTTATCTCTGGTCTCAGGGCATGGAGGGGATGTTGGGAGGGGGCAGTCCAAGTCCATTACACCAGATTGCATGGGTCACCTCTCCTGCCCTTCCCCCACAGCTCTGTTCCAAGGGAGTGCTGGGAGGAAGGGCACTTCCCCCCTGTGCACATGCTCACCACATGTCCTCCTCAGGACACTGGGGTGAAGGACAAAATAGCCCCCCTTTTACAGCTGGGCAGTCAGTGACCCTCAAGGCCCTCGGGGGTGAGCTCGGGTTGGCCAGAGCCTAACATCTGCAGGTGAGAGAGTGGACTTGGGGTGCCCAGGGAGGTGGATGCAGGCAGGGCAGAGCACCACACCCCCTCTGAGGTGTGGATTTGGTGCCCCATCCCCTGCCAGTCTCTGCCACTGTCCAGGAGACGAGAGCCTGAGCACTGGGTTTATTAGTGGGGCTACTTGGGTGGGAGGCAAGTGCACCGTCGCCCACACAGCCACCTGGACCTGCTGCCACCACCCACCAGCTTCGGGGCCCAAGGGGACCAGGCCAGCCTTCCTGAGTACGGGAGCCCTAGGGCAGTCTCCCTGCGTCCGCACGGTCCAAGTTGTCCTTGTCGGCTGTGGGGGCTGCTGGTTCCTTCCCAAGGCTCCTGTGTCCAGCTTCTCAAGGTCCCTGCAGCCCTCCTTGCATCAGGGGTGTCCAGTCCTGAGGCTCCCGTCTGCCTGCCCGCCCACCCTGCCACCAGGCCCCTGGGAGCCCTGAACCCCTTAGTGGTCAGGGTCATCTCTGGGCCCAGCATCACCACACTGCGGGCCCTTGTCCCAGGGATGGGAACCAGGATGGGCAGGTGGCTTTGAGCTGTGATTCTGCCTGTCCCGGGCTTGTCCCTCTGCTGGGCCACCCCCTTTTCCAGCCTGGTCTACTGCCCACCACCCTGGCCCCTCAGCTCAGGGTGGCCCCACCCAGGCCTTTGCAGCCGCCTTGCTGGGCCCCTCCTCACTCCTCAGACTGGGGCTCCCAGATAGGACCCCAGCGCCCTCCCGGTACCAGGAGCCAGGTGCTCAATTCCTGCTCTGGGGCGGGCTGTCTGTCCCCAGCTCGGGCATCTCCCGGAGTCCACAGCCAGCTCTGTGCTCTGAGTTGGTCAACAGGCCCCTGGCGGCCTCTGAGCCCTCAAGACACCAGCACGGGCAGGAAGTGGGTGGACAGGTGGTGGCGCCGCGTCCTGCTGCCGCGCCGGGGCGCCCCGCGCCCGTCCAGTGCCAGGAACATGGGCCGCCCGCGATGGCGCCAGCGCAGCGCAGCGTAGGTGTTGAAGCCATTCTCCTGGATGCGCTCACGGAATCTGCAGTCGCCGGTGTAGACCCGCTGCGGGGGGCGGGTGGGCAGGTGGTGAGGCCACGACCCCGCGCCCCACGCCCTCTCCCAGCACCCAGGGACCCCGACCGGCACTCACAGACCCGTAGAGTCGGCCTCTGCGATTCATGGCCACGTAGAAGCCTGCGTAGACGGCCTTGATGACCACGACGCCCACGCGGACGGAGCGGATCTCCACCACGCCTGCGGGAGGGGGCGTGGGGGCGTGTGAGGCGGGGCTTGGGGTCCGGGGCCAGGCTGCGCGTCCCTCACTGTGCACTTGTTCAGCGTTTCTTCACTCGGCCCCTCATGCACGCACTCATTCAGCATTCAGGAGCAGAGATCAAGCACTTCTGGCTTGCTGGCCCCGTGCTGGGTAGGGGTCCCCTGGAGAGGGGGCCTCCCTAAGGACTGACTATCTGGGCAGGAGGACCCCTGGGGGAACCATCCTGGACATTTCCGGGATGCAAGCACAGGGAGGGGCCCAGGCTGGCCTCGCGGGGCACTCACGGTCCCCTGAGCAGGCAGCCCTGGGCAGCTGGCCCCGATGCAGCTCCAGCTGTTTCCCTGCCACTCCCCACCCCCACAGGGGAGGCTGTGGTGCAAGGGAAATTCCCACTGGGTCTGGGCCCTCTCCTTACACCGGAAGTTTCTCCTCAATCTGCCCCCATCCCAGTCCTGGCTCCCCCGCCCAGAAAGGGGCATCCCACAGACCTGGGGTGGACCCCAGGCCCCTCCCCAGCCAGCTCTGGAGGGGGTTTTTCCAGGTGTGGATTAGAGTTTGCGGAGGGGAAGCCAACACATGGTGCCCCCTACAGGACAGGGTAGAATGCCCCCCTGCGGGGTTTCTGAGAAAAACTCTGATGGGAGTCAAAGTCTCATCCTTCTCTGGTGGAGCAGCTAGTGGTGTCAAACTCCTGGCCTTGTAGTTAGGACCCCAGGACTCCCTACGTCAGCACACAGTAGGTGCTTAGTTTAGGCTCAATGGCATATGCCAAAGGACCAACAGGTGCTCCATATACTTTCTTGTCCTTGAAGAAAGCTTACAGATCCCTCTTTGCACACCCACCCACTGATCCACAACCACCCAGGCAGTTGGGACTCACCGAGACCTGGTAGGACAGGAGAGCTGCCCCTGTGGGCTTCCGAGACCGCACATCTCTACAGGAGCACACAGTGGGCTGCTGGGCTAGAACCGCTGACTTTGGGGTTTGCAGCCCTATGCCTAACCGGCTGCGCCACCGATACATCTTTACAAGACCTAGAGGTGGTGCCCCAGTAAATAAGCCCAGAACAAAGGAGACTCCAGGCTCCTCCTACTCAGCTGTACCTCACCTGTCATCCCCAGCTGCCCACACACTCCCGGGAAGCCAGGTCCCAAGAGAGGCAGCCACTGTCCTAGGTCACGCAGTGTGGCCAGGCCTCACCCCCAGCCTGAGGCCACCCCACCTGACCATGCCCACCACTGACTGACCGGCCCAGCCAGTCCCATGCAGTCTAATGAGGGCCCTGACAGCCCCAGATGAAAGCAGCTGGGAGAGGCAGCGGTGATTACCTGCCCTAATGGTGGTGATTCAGCAGGCGGTCAGCCATTAGCTGGCCCCCTCCCCAGTGGCTCCCACCTGGGTCCCCTCAGAGATGAAGGGAAGCTGAGGCCCGTCCACCAGCTGCCCTGGCTCTGGGGATGGCCAGCCGAAGTGCCTGCCACACCGTCCCATAGAGTCAGAGTGAGTGCCTGCTTTTGGATGGGCAAGGCTCTAGGGACAGGGACAGTGACCACGACTCCAGCTCAGCGTGGATCCATCCCCACCCCTGCAGGCTGGACCCGAGACGGTCAGACCCTTCTCTGTGCCTCCATGCCCCCATCACCAGTGGCGAGGCGGCACAAGAGCCCCAGTTCAGACTCTTCCTACATCCCACTAGGTCCCAGGCCTGGAGCTTGGGTTTCCCCAACCTCAGGACCATTCCGTAAAGGCTCTTTTTAGCATCGGATCGCACCGGGCACTTGCTGTGCGTCGCCCTGTCCACTTGTCCCACCACAGGGAGGTACTCCTGTTACCGGGTTGGAAACGGGGGCTCCCCAAACGAAATGACTTGTGGAGATCAACAGGTGCTCCACATACTTCCCGGCCGCCCCCGTCCCCGCCCGCTGCCCGGGCCTCCGCCTCCGGGAAGCCCTCTGGAGCGCACTCACTGTCGGGGCTGTGGCGCCAGCGGGTGCCCTGCACTCGGCCGCCCGGGTCCACGCGCAGGAAGAAGTGGGTGGAGGAGAAGAGGCGCCGCCAGCGCACGTCGCCCTCCAGGTGCGGGTAGCTGCGCGGCCGCCGCGGCCCGCTCGGGGTCCCCGCGCCGCCGGGCGCCCGCGCCAGCAGCAGCCACGCCAGGCCGAGCCACAGGCGGCTGCGCATGGCCCCGCCGCCGCCCGCTCTCGCAGCCCCGCCGGCGGCCCGGGCTCTGCCATTGCGCGGCCGGGGCGGGGCACCAGAGCGGGTTGCCCACGGCCAGCCAATGGGCGGGGTGCGAGGGCGGGGCCGGGTCGCGGCGGGGCCGATGACTGGCCAATGGAGCGGTGGGCGGGGCCCAAGTCCGGGGCGGGGCCCATTCAGAAAAAGGCGCTCCGGCCCCCGCGCGTGTTTGTTTGTCTTGCGGGGCGGGGAAGGCGGTGTGTGGCAGTGAGTCACGGGATTGGCTCGGGCCGGCGGCGGCGCGGGCGGGAGCCTGACAGAGGCGGGACCAGAGACTCCGTGGGAGACAGAGGAGAGGAGAGACACGGAGAGAGACAGAGATGGGAAGATGGGACGGCGGTGGGGGGCGGGGGAGGGGTGGCGAGGAGAAGGCAGACACCGACGGGGAGACTGAAAGAGATGCAATGAGTAGAGCTACAGAGAGATAGGGGTACCAAGAGACAGACAGACAGACATTGAGACAGAGACACGGAGAGATGCTGAGGGACAGAGGGCCTTGCCTAGGGCGGGAGGACCTCCCAGGGAGCACATGGGCAGTGGCCCCAGTTTCCCCATGTCCCTAAAGAAGATGTGTAGGCATTGTTGAAGGGAAAACCAACTTACTCTGTAAAAGGTTCCCGAAATCACGGCAAAACTGGGGTGGGGGCTGTGAGCTGGAGAACTGAAAAAAAAACCAAGACTGTGGGGAGAGACAGACGGTGGGATAGGCAGAGAGGGCTATGTGAGGGACAGAGTAAGACCGATGGAGAGATGGGAAAACCACCCTCATCTTTGAGATGGGATGCTCAAAGGTCTGAGATGGAGGTGTGTTTGTCTGTTGGTTGGGGATGGGGGGCAGGGGGAGGTGGGTGGAGGGCAGTAAAATGTTGGGGCAGCAGGATGGGGGCCGGCAGCTCCTGGTGACCGTCAGCCGGACCGTGGTGCCCACACCTGCCGTATCTTTGCAGCCAAACCCAGAGCCCCACCAGAACCACCACGTGAGACTTCAGGTGTTCCCACCTGCTGGTCTCATGCCTGGGTCAGGGTGGGGAGCTCTTCACCCCAAGAATGATCCCAGAGAAAACACCTTGGCTGACAGGCGTCGCTGGGGAAGCTGAGGCTTAAAGCCTCCCACAGGTCACATGGAGGCTCCGACCCTTGTCCCTCTGTTCCCACCTGCCCCGTCCTGGGCCCCAGGCAACACTTTAAATAGCATTGGGGTGATGCCATGGGGCTCTAGGGGGTGTGACCCGTCTGCCCAGACCCAGGATTCCTCCCTAATGACTCAGGGGTTTCCCCATAGTAGCTTCTTCCTTGCTTGATGGGGGTGGTGTCACAGCAGGGTGTGGCAGGCTCCAGACCCCGGGTTCAGAAGCCCAGTGCTGAGAAGGGAAGGCTCAGACCAGCCCATTTTCAGCTCTCAGAGACCTTACAAGGCCCTGGCCCCTGCCCCAGTGTCTGTGTCTCCCAGTGGGATGGGCTGGGGTCATGGTGGCCGGGGACAGTGTCTGACCCCACAGAGTGGACACGAGGAAACCTGCACCCCTCTTCTCACCCCGCTCCTCGGACACCTGCTCCCCAACTCGATGGCAGTGAGTTTGGAGTTCACTGGATAGGGTAGAACTGCCCCTGTGGGTTTCCAAGACTGTAACTCTTTATGGGAGTAGAAAGCCTCTTCTCTTTTTCCTCCTGCAGAGCGGCTGGTGGTTTCAAACCACGGACTTTGAGGTTAGCAGCCTAGCATGTAACCACTGTGCCACCAGGGCTCGCTGTGTCGATTGCTTAGCTGCTCCTTCACGGGGTGGACAGGGAGCAAGGACGCCCGCAGAAGAATGGCTGTGTTTGAATGGGGTGCCCGTGAAGGATATTGGAAGTACCACGGACGGACCAAAGGACAAACGGCTCGGTCTCTCAAGAAATAGCTCCGAGGTGCTCCTTAGAGATGACGGCGAGACTGTCTCGCGTGCTTTGGATGTGTTGTCAGAAGGACACCGTGCTTGGTAAAGTGGACGGCCAGCGAGAGAGGAAGGCCCTCAAGGAGGTGGACGGACCCTGTGGCTGCACTAGTGGCTCAAGCGGAGCGCGGGCCAGGTGGGGCTTCGTGGTGCGGTCCATCGGCGGCTTGGACGTGGGTTCCTTCAACCACAACAACCTATGACCTTTTGAAGCTGGCTTCTCTCACCGAACATCACGTTTTCGGGGTTCATCCACGTGGTAGCAAGGCTGAGAGGGACGCACGGTAGGGTATCCATTGTGAAGACAGTCTGGTGGGTCCCCGAAAGCCCAACATCGGATTATCACCGCCCCTGCTGAAAAGGGATGCCAAGCATACCCACTGCCTTCGTGGAGCGTTTCATGTCAACTCGGAGATACGAGGAAGTGTGGGTGGAATCCAACCCGCCAGTCAGGTCACAGCCTGGGGCACCTCCTTGGGGGTGTGGCCTTCTCATAAGGAGAGTCCTGGGAACGCCCCCCCCTCCAACCCCTGCCTGACCTTCCTCCTTGCTGGACACCCTGAGAGCTGTGGGAGCACTGTATGTGTGTTTCCAAGGACCATGGTTGTGCACCTCTGCACCCTCCGGCCCACGGACTACCTGCATTCTGTGTCATTGCCCGTGTGGCAGTGTGTGTCTGAAGAAGGACTGATGGACTCGAGCTGAGCTGCGTCCTTGATCTAGGATGACGCCTTAGCATAAGGCTCTTTGTTATACACGTGTGCTTGCTGCTGGATTTGTTTCTCTCGCCGACCTGGCCCAGCAGCGTGACTGCCTCATCACACACTGCAGTCCCGTTGGGCTCCCGGGGCGCTGTGCTTTATGGGAACAGACTGCATCTTCCCCTCTCAGAGCGGTCGGTGGGTCCAAGTCCATGACCTCTCAGCTGACGTCCAAGCTCTTAAGCCCTGCACAGCCCTGGGAGAAACCGAGGAACAGGAAGAGAGAGTGTGCAGATGAATTCTTTACCCTCACTTTTGAAGAACCCTGGCAGGCCAGGGTTGTGGGTGGAGGGAGGCCTTCACACTTGTGGGCTAGAGATGAGTCTCACTCACATTCTCAACCAAGATTGATCCCAGCAATGTCCCCCCATAATCTGCCCTAAAGTTGCCTCTTACAGGCACACGGCTGATTGCTATCTGGCCAGCAGCTTAACTCTAGGAACACACCTGTGGGATTGCTCTCCCTCTCAGGGGACAGTCACTCCCCCTTACCTGCTCCCAGCACTGGTGTTAGGCTGTTCCTCCAATGAACTCCGGCTTTGAGGGTTAGGGTACAACCCACTTTGATACATATGTGGTCGCCTGCAGTTAGAGGGGCCTGCATGGTAAGGTGATATGAGAATACAATCCCTCTCTCTCTGCTTGGACCTGGTTCCTGAAGCCATGTGGAGGTGAGCACCCCAAAACTTTTGTCCATCTCTTAATTTTGTCCCTTTATTTATGCAGTCGCCCCCTAGGGCCTATCTGGATGTGAGGCTGGGTACCGCACAGCCCACTGGGTAATCACTCGGCCACCCGACCGTGAGGGAAGCAAAGTCCCAGGTCCTGTGTGTCAGCACTCATCGAGGGACATTTCCGGTAGCCCGGAGGTGGGTGCAGACCGCACGACTGTCCACTGCCGAGGGCATGGATCCACAGAACGGGGTCCCCCGCACAATGAATGTCCCCCCCCCCAGCTCCGCCAGAGAAAGAACCGATGCCCCAGCCCAGCTGAACCCTACAGACGTGATGCAGAGTGAAAGACACCAGACCATTCCCCGAGGGACACACCTTGTGCACGTCCATCGACACTCAGGGATCCTCGGTGACAGAGTGATCAGGCATTGGGCTGCGATCCCCAGGGTCAGCAGTTCAAAACCACCCAGCCATTCTGCAAGAGAGAGACGGTGCTTTCTGTTCGCATGAACAGTTACCGTCTCAGAAACTCACAGGGGCAGGCCTACCCTGCCCCGTCGGGTCTGTGCGCCGGCATGGACTCTGTGGAGAATAGAGAGGGGCTGCTTACATCCACCATCTCTAGAGGGACAGCACGGGGCCGGAGGCTTTGAGTGGGCACCAGGAAGGTACGACAGTGCTCTGGTGCTCTCTGTGACATGTCCAGTGGCTGATGGCTCTGAGTGGACAGAACTGGTTCCTTCTTCGTCGTCTGCTGTTGATCTGGAAGCTCCGTGGAAACCTGCTCGCTCTGGGGTGACCCTGTCAGTGTCTGAAATACCCGGGCCGGAGCTTCCAGCTTTGCAGCAGCGCACCCTCTGTTGGCCTGACGGGGTGACAGCAAGCATGGGCTCAAACGCCGACGGCTCTGAGGCTGGTGCTGGACAGGGCAGTGCTTCGCCCTGTTTGCACAGTGTGGGAGCCCAGGTGGACTAGAGAAACAAAGTCATAGACACGCATGTGTACGAGAAAGAGCTTTCTATAAAAGTGTAATTGTATATTAAGAAAACATCCCAGCCCAGACCAGATCAAGTCCATAAATATATTAGCCGATATGTCCAATACCAGTCTATAAATTCCTCTTTAGACTCATGCAACACATGCAATGATGTAGAATACAGGAAGATTACAGGCTGCTGAGTGGAAAGTTTTGTGGATCCAGTGGTGGTGGAAGCATCTCAGCGCTGGCGTGGGTCTCCACGTGGCTCTTCCAGCTCCAGGGCTCTGGCTCCACCAGCGTAGCTCCATGTGTCTTGTCAGCAGGAAGACAAGCAGAGAGTGTGTCCCCACTCCCGGATGAAAGACCAGAGTTCCCAGAATCCTCAGGAGAAGGCCATGCCCACTCAGAGGCCTCATTGGCTATGACCTGATTGACAGGCCAGACTCCACCCCTTCGCACGTTGACTGGAGATGATGTCACTGCCACGCAGGGGTGGGGGGTGTCACTGGGAGCTCACTGGAGGGCACCTCACCGCAACAGCATCCAGGAGGCGCTGCTCAAAGGGAATGCCTTCCGCCTGGGGTGATGAAAAAGACCTGGGGTGACTCAGTAGTGTTGGGTGCACAGCTTGGGGGTATCATTAATGTCACAGAATGGTCCCCTTTGGCACCTCCTCGGGAGTGAGAGGAACAACCCAGTTTCTTACATCATGGGCAGAGGACATGGGCGGTCAGGGCAGCAAAGATGACACCCAGGAGAGCAACCCTCAGGACTAGTGACACCAGAAGTGTAGGGGGAAGGTGGGGAGGGGTAGGGGAGGAGAGGAAGGGGGGACTGATCACAAGGACTGACACACCACCACACACGCACCCTCCAGGGGGGAAGAACAACAGAAACCATGGGGAAGGGAGACAGCGGTTGGTGTGAGGTATGAAAATAATAATTGATCATCTATCAAGGGGGCACGAGGATGGGGAGGAGGGACAAAAGAGGAGCTGATCCCAAGGGCGTAATAGAAAGTAAACATCTAGAACATAACGATGGTCACATATGTACAGACATGCCTGATACAATCGAGGTGTCGATGGTAATTAGAGTTGTAAGAGCCCCCAATAAAATGATCTTTAATAAAAAAGAAAGAAAGCAGGAACAACCTCAGTGCCCATCGCGTGCAGGAACGGAGAAAGAAACAACTCTGGAAAATAAAAATGATAAAAATAAAACAAAACAATACTGGTTCATTCTGCCAGGGCTGGGTATCACTGAAGGGGACTCCTCTACCTAAGAGTCTATCTAACTCCTGAAAACGACCTATCCCTGCACGGCCCTGGTAAGAATGTGGGGTGGGGGTGGGGGATACTAAGTGGATTCGCCTGGAAGCCACTGTGAACGTGGTTCCCTGCCAGGGCCGTCCTGTTGAGTATAACAGGAGGCCTCTGAGAAGCAGGAGGAGGGATGCATCACCAGCAAGAGCCAGGACTGGAGGTGTCCTCTGGACCTGAGATCCCTGCACAGTGGACCCCCTGAATCCAGAAGACAGCTGTGACATCAGAGGAGCAGCAGCCGAACCAGCAGCCAGGGCAGGAGACAGTGTGGTGGACTTCCTAACCCAGGCAGCAGGGAAAGCTGCATGCTTCTGTGAGGGGGCTGACTTGCAGAGTAGGGTGCCTCCGGGCATGTAATTGGGGGAGCTGAGACTGCTGACCCCGGAAGTGGAGTGAGCGCCTATGGGCCTAACTGGGTTGAGGCTCACAGCTGAGTGACGGCCCCCCTTGGGCATTTATGCTCAGGCTAGAAAGAACTTTGTAAAAATGTCCCGATTCCAGATCCTAAATGCTTCACCCCCCCCCAACTACCATGATCCGAATTCTATCTTGCAAGTCTGGATAGAGCAGAGGTTGTACACTGGTGCAGATGGGAGCTGGAGGCACAGGGAATCCAGGTGGATGATACCTTCATGACCAGGGATGTGAGGGGCGATACTGGGAGAGTAGAGGGTGAGTGGGTTGGAAAGGGGGAACCGATTACAAGGATCTACATGTGACCTCCTCCCTGGGGGATGGACGGCAGAGAAGGGGGTGAAGGGAGATGCCGGATAGGGCAAGATATGACAAAATAACAATCTATAAATTATCAGACTCATGAGGGAGGGGGAAAAAAGAGGACCTGATGCAAAGGGCTTAAGTGGAGAGCGAATGCTTTGAAAATGATGAGGGCAAAGAATGTACGGATGTGCTTTATACAATTGATGTATGTATATGTATGGATTCTGATAAGAGTTGTATGAGCCCCTAATAAAATGTTTTAAAAAAAAGTCCCGATAAACAACTCAACCTGAACATTCCTCACTCAGGTAACAAATTGTGAGCTTCCTTAATGAACCCTTTCATCGTGAAATTTGTCTGAATTTTCTGTGCTCATTGCCGCCGGGGTTAGAACGCAGAGAGGTTAAACAGAGGATGTCGGTCGGTCGTCAGCCCACGTGTGCAGACCGGCATGCTCCACCTCATCACAGAATATGGGGGAACGGTGACGCACCTCCTGACATGGGTGGAGTTGGATGATGGTATGTTGGGTGAGGAACATGGTGCATGTGCCTGACCCAAGCCATGGTGTGTTTATTTTGGTTTGGTTTTTTTTCTTTCAAATCACTCAGAGTCTGTATCTCAGGTACTTTCTCCAGAGATTCACCCAGCCTGGGTCTCGTGAACCAGAAAACATAGACAGATACATGACAGAGAGGCAAGAACTCTACCCAGAAAAACCAAACGCGACAGATCAGCCACAGTGTGAAAAATCGAAGAGAAAGTTTTAAAAATCAAATCAAGCTCTAAGTGTCATCAAAAGGGAGATCAAAGGACAAGGTTTTAACCCTTTAAGTCAGGTTGATCATCTTACACTACTCCAGTCATCTCCCCAGTACTCTCCATGTGGTAACTGATTATTCCCATCCCTCACATATGGTCAGGGGGTCAGTCGAGGGAGGCTCATTCCATGTGGAGCTCCCGCAAATGTCTTTGGGGCTCTACTGCCATCAGCCATGGTCTTTTCAGTGGCCTCATATGCTGTGACAGTTGGACACTGAATAAGGAAGGCCCGAAGAGTGGATGATTTGAATGTTGCTGGAGAAGAATATTGGACGTACCATGGAGTGCTGTGACCGTCACCTCATCTGGTGTCAATTTGAGGATTAAGAGTGTAGGGGTGGAGTCTAGGCTGTCAACCAGATCATAGCCAATGAGACTTCTGTGGGCATGGCCTTCTCCTGAGAATTCTGGGAAATCTAGGACTTCCTCCTGGGAGGCAGGAGACACAATGTCTCTTGGTTCACTCCCTTGGAGACTCTCTCCTGACAAGGCTGCCTTCCTGCGAGGCTTCCCTGAGGAGATGCCACAAGGACTTACCCTGATGCAGCCCTGGGAACTGGAATGGCCATGTCGAGACCCCTGCCAGCACTGAGATGCTTCCACCACCAAAGGCTTTCCACCCCCTGGCCTGTGATCTTCTACATTTGGTGTCATTGCATGTGTTTCGTGAGTCTGAAGAGGACTTTATAGATTGGTAACCGACATATGGGCTAATATCGGACTTATGACCTTGGACTGGACTGGGTTGGGGTGTTTTCTTAATGTACAATTACCCTTTATATAAAACTCTCTCATATACATATGTGTGTTTATGAATTGGTTTCTGTAATCTACCTGAACTAACACAACTACCAAAAAAAACTCAAACCAAATCTGTTTTGGAAGAAGTTTAGCCAAAGTGCTCCTTGGAGGCAAAGATGGTGAGCTTTGGGCATGTCAGAAGAGACCAGCCCCGGAGAAGGACATCGTTTTGGGACAGTGGAGGTACGTGCTTGTACACTGAACAGGAAGGAGGTGGGTGGACACAGCGGCTGCCACAGGGGCTCAGGCCTAGCAACCACTGACGATCGGCAGTGTCTCCTTCCGCTGGGCATGGAGTTGCTGTGGGTCAGGGGACCATAGCAACACTGGTGGGGTGGGAGGAGAGGGAAGGGCGGGAGGGAAAGTAACAGGCTGGACGGTAGACAGGTGTTCCCTTGGGTGACGAAAACCAAACCAAACTCACTGCCATTGGGGCAATGCCAACTCACAACAACCCTACGGAACAGGGTAGAATGGCCCCTGTGAGTTTCCAAGACTATAACTCTTGATGGGAGGAGAAAGCCTGGTCCATCTCCCTTGGAGTGGCTGTTGGTTTTGAACTGCTGACCTTGCAGCTAGCAGCCCAAAGAACAACTGGCTCGGCCACTGGGGGACCAGCTTGGGTGAAGAGGAAGACAATCTCCAGCAAGAGGGAGATGGCCTGAAGGACAGACGGACGGACAGATGGATGGACAGACTAGGGCACCATGTCACGGGGAGGTTTAATAAGTTGACTAATGCTAAAATAATGCTTGATCAACATTAGGAAAACAAAAGGTTGCATTTTGTTCTGTGAGAGAGAGAGAGAGAGACCTGGATCATTTCCTAGCCTGAGCCACCCAAGAAGCTGAGGCAGGCCTCAGAGAGGGGAGCCCCCTCAGGGGGTCTGCAGGAGCAAGTGAAGGTGGCAGAATCAGGTGCAGCTGTTGAGACCATGTGCAGAGAGGGAAGCTGGTTTGGGAAAAGGGAGAGAATCCAGATGCCATAGCTTCCAGCTTTGGTTCTTGGCACTGCCGGGCAGTAGGGGAGCTGGGGGGGGGGCACTAAGCTTTGGGGGGAGGGGATCAGGTGAGGCTGATTCAGCCCCCCCAGGGTCGGGAGATGAACCTCAGGTGGCCACTCGCCACCCTGGTGAGGTCCCGCCCGCTGGGGCACCTTGCCGTGGGCTGGGACAACTGCTGTCTGTTGAGCACATTCCTGGTGGATGGCATCAGGTCGCCCGGGCGCGAGGGGGTGGCTGTGTCTGGAATGTCCACAGCTTGCCGGACACAGAGCCTGGAACCTCGCTGAGCTCAGGCTCACCAGTCACGGGACAGGCAGCCCAGATCTGATCCCTCAACCTCGTCTCTGCTCGCGGAGCCCCGCGCAGGCACGCAGCTCTCCGGAGCGCCCAGGACTCCTTTCTCCACGGATTCACGGCCTCAGTTTCCCCGATGCCTCTAGATCAGGATTATACCTCTGCAGTCAGCGACCTGCGACGCTCCAGCATGACCTCACAGCGTCAGTTGTCATCCCCGAGCAGCAGTGATAGCCCTCCACCGCACCCCTGTCCTGTCCTAAGGGTGATTAGCAGGACGCCTGAGATGGGCAGCGGAAGGGAACGAGGGAAATGGGCTGAGACGGGCAGCGCCGGACCCCTATGCCCATGCCTGTGCTTGGGCAAGTTGCTGACCTCTCTGACCACAGCTTCCTCCGCAATAAACTAGGGGCAGGAATGAGACCATAAAGAACGCGGACGGACGGCAAGGTCTAAATGGCAGAACGCCATACTAATAGTTAGCTGATTAACCCTGTGAAAAAAAAAAATCCCAAGCTCCCGAGTGGTTCCGAAGACCCCCCAAAGCAAGGCATCCCGTGTTGCCTAGGCAACGCCGGCTGCCCCGCCCCTCGACGCGAACGCAAGGAAGAGCCAATCCGAGCGCTCTGTCGGCTGAGCCTGCATGGCGCCGGGCCCCGCTGCCCTCTGGGAGTAGTGGTTCCGGCGGGGGCCAAGGCACTACAACTCCCGGTAGGCGCCGCGGCGGCGTGGGCGACAGGCGCAGGCGCAGGCGCAGGCCAGCGGGCCGGGGCCGCGTGTGGCATGTCGGCGCTGTGCTGGGGCCGCCGTGCGGCGGGGCTGCGGAGGGCCCTGGTGCCCGCGGGTCGCTCCGGCCTCCCGGCCGAGGAAGGTAACACGGGGGGCGGGAAATGGCAGACACCGCGGACCGAGGGACATCGCCGCGGCCGTGCTAGCTCTACGCCCGTGACCTTCGGCCTTTCGGGACCCCGGGTTCCTGTCACTCCCTGCCTTTTACCGTTGCCTCGTGGGCTTCTGGAGAGCTCCACGACTCTGCTGCATTCCCGGGGCCGACGGGGTCCGTTCTTGGCGGAGAACCGGGCACTTTGTCCTGGCGGTGCTGGAAGGCCGGGTGCTGACCAAATAGGGGCCTGATGCGTGTACCCACCCGCTGCAGCGTGGGAGCAAGGTGTGACAGACAGTCAGCCACCTGGGCACCCCCTCCAGGCAGTTCACCTCTGCCCAGCGGGGTCGCTGGAGTCAGACCTGAACTTCCGATCCTCTTTGTCCTACTTTGGGGCCCCTTCGCCTTGGTTTCCCCGTTTGAGGCTCATCCACCTGAGCACCCAGCGCCCCCTTGTCTCTCCTGCAGGGGCCCTTGGTAACTTGGGGAGCTGCAGAAGGAGCTCGTCAGCCAGCCCTTGTGAGCGAGACTCCCGGAAGGACTGGGGCCATGTGGAGCTGCTGGAGGGTGAGCCTGGGACCCCTGACTTGGGACTGCTGGCCCCTTGCTTGCTGCCACTACCCACAAAAGAAGAAACTGAGGCTGGCCCTAAGATGCAGCGGAGGGTGGTACCCCCCTGCTGGGAGTGGGTGGTGCGACGGACAGCCCAGACCCTGCAGTGTGTTGCTCTGTCTGGTGCAGTCAGTCTCTGCAGGAAGGGGTCTCCCCGGCTGTGAACGCTTCCTGCCCAGAACCCCACAGGTGCTCCCACCTGACCGGCTGACTCAGCCTAGTTCTCGGGGTTGGCTCCCAGTAGTTGTGGTAACTTGGACAGAACAAGACAACCCAGGCCCCTGGGGTCTCCGATCCCTAGCTGCTGACCTTAGACCCCATCAGCTAACCCGAGGGGGAAAGGTGGGGTTGTCTTCTCAGGTCAAGATGGCCACCCTGGGGCAGTTCTACCCTGCCTTCTAGGCTCTCTGCAAGGCAGAATCCCTGTGCCAGGTTCTGACACCCAGCCCCAAGCACGGCCAAGTAAAGCTGTGCTAGTGAGAGAGTGGGAGGCCCTAGTGGTTATGAGTTCAGCTGCAGTCTGCATGGTCGGCAGTTCAAAGCCACCAGCAGCTCCAGGGAGAGACTCTGCTTTCTACTCCTTAAATAGTTCCAGGTTTGGAAACCCACAGGGGGCGCCATGAGTCACACGGACTCTGTGGCATTGAGAGAGGAAGAGTGGGGTGTGATGTGTACAGGGTGGGGGCTGGTGGATGGAGGCTGCATCAGTGTGGTTTGTGAAGTGTTGGGGAGGGGGGAGACTTCGAAGGTTGAGTAGGTGGTCTCTCAGGGTCAGTGTAATCCAGGCAGTCGGAACAGCATGTGCAAAGGTCCTGAGGCAGGACTGTCCTGGTGGGCTGGGGACATAGCGAGAAGTTCCTGTGGCTAGAGCCAGTGAGGAGCAGGAGAGGGGAGTGGGGAGGCCAGGGAGGAAACTGGCCAGGCCCTGCAGAGCCCCGGTCCTGGGGAGGACTCCGGCTATTACCCTAAGGGACAGTGGGCAGAGCTGGGACAGATCCTTTCCATCTACAGGGGTGCCCTCTGGTGGCCCCAGAGAGAATAGATGGGCAGTGCCAGCCAGAGGTGATGGACTGGGGCCGCAGAGGAGGCCAGGAAGGGGTGTAGGGTGTGCAGAGTGACGGTGCGTGTGTGTGTATGGATGAAGGCAGATCGCCAGGGGAGACAGACTTTGTGGACATCTCCATTGAGTTGGTTCTGACTCATAGCAATTCCTGTACAGGGTTTCACAGACAGTGTATCCTCTGGGAGCAGGTAGCCTCACCTTTCTTCCTGGGAGCAGCTGGTGGGTTTGAACTGCTGACCTTGGGGTTAGCAGCCCAACACCTAAAAGCAGAGGCATGGAATTAGGCCTGTGGGGCATGGTGGGCCCTGTAGGATGACCGGACCTGGAAGGAGGGGCTCCCTCTGACAACCTCACTCATTGCCCCTGCCCAGTGCTCAAGGCCCGGGTGCGTCAGCTGCAGTCCGAGTTTGTGTCAGAGGTGACGGTGAAGACGGTAGACATGGCTCGGTTCCCGGGAGGCGGTGGCAGTGGCGGTGTCCAGCTGGCCTTGAAGGCTGAGGCGGCAGCGGGCCCTGAGTTCTGCAGCCGCTGGGCGAAGAAACTGGACAAGGACAAGCGGATCATGCAGAAGCGCAAGAAGCAGCTGGAGGTGAAGATGCAGGTCACTGCTCAGAAGCAGGCCCGGGCGCGAATGCCCAAGGCCCTGCGCGTGGAGCCTCGACTACAGAGCTTGCAGCTGGCCAGCCGCCTGCACCAGTGGGCACGTGGGGGCCCTGCCAGCCCCTGGGAGGAGCAGCTGGAGCAGGTGCTGCGAGAGGCCCCCCGGAAGCTGGGCCAGGAGAAGGCGCAGGGCACGGCTGACAAGGGGCCCGAGAACCAGCTCTCGGGCCAGCAGCAGAAGCTCCTGACCTTCTTAGAGGGCTGCTTGCTCACCGACCACCTGCCCCTTGCCCACCACGTGTTGGTCACCCAGCATGGCAACTTTCGGCGCCGGCGTAGTCTTACCCTCAGCATGTACAACACCGTCATGCTTGGCTGGGCCCGCAAGGTGAGTGGCCACTCGGGGAAAGAGTCCATTGCAGGCCTCCCACCCTGTTTGTTTGCTAGGAAGGAGAAGAGCTTCGCCTGTCTCCCAGTCACCCCCAGGAGCATTTGTGTTTAACCTTTGCCTTCATAGCGTAACATTGTAGGTCTTTCAGATGTACATTGTGCATAGCTCTCTGAGGACAGCTGAAAGTGAAAAGAGAGTGGAGAGATGTGTTGGCCCACATTTTAGTACAGTTTCTTCTGCCCTGGGGGCTATAATTAGTCTAACATGAAATGCAATGTGGGCGGGTGTCTGGGCAGCCTACAGGTGCATCCTCAGGATAGAGATTCGAGTGCTTTGGGCTTAGTCACAATCCCCTGAGGTGGTAGGTGAGATGACCAGTGTGAGATGCTTCTTTTCTTAACAGATGTTTATGGCTATGAGTTTTCCTCTGAGTGCTGCTTTAGCTGCACCTCACTCGTTTTTGTAGGTTGGGTCTTTGTCATTCATTGTGTACTGCTTTCTATGTTCCCACTTTCATATTCCTGGACTTTGTAGTTCTAATTTAAGAAGTGCCATCGTCAGGTGACCTTCAAACCATCTGCTGTCGAATCCATTAAGAAGCATAACAACCCTACACGGGGCTCCTGAGAGTGCGGATCTTTGCATGAGCAGACAGCCTCATCGTTCCCTTGAGGGGCAGCTGGTGGGTTTGAATCGCTGACCTTGCAGTTAGCAGCCTAAGGGATCATCTGTGTGGATAAGGATCACCTTAGCTGTGGTCCCCTGTGTGACAGTCACTAGCCACCAAGGTCTCTTCCTAACTGGTTTAGATTTTAACAGACACATGTATATGTTTACATTTCACTGAGACTGAGGTCAGAACCAGGTGCCAGTTCTCAGGGAGGGCTTTCTCTGTCGGCTCTGGGGAAAGGTCTTTGTGTCTTCTGCTCTGTTCCTGGGCACCCTGGGGGTCTTCGCTGGCACGCTGTCTATCGCCCCTGCCTCTCTGTCTAGCTTAATTTCATGTGTGAGTGTGGGTAGACTAGAGAAACAAATCCATGGACACACATGTGTACAAGGAAGAGTTTAGATACAAGAGCAATTGAACATGGAGAAAACATCCCAGTCCAGCCCAGATCAAATCCATAAGTTCCAATATTAGCCCATATGTCGGATACCAATCTATAAAGTCCTCTTCAGACTCACGAAACACATGCAATGATGCTGAATGTAGACGGTCACAGGCCAGTGGGTGGAAAGTCTTTGGATCCAGTGTCATTGGAAACATCTAGGCGCTGGCAGGGGTCTCTGCACCAGGGTGGGTCCATGTGTCTTGTCAGCTCCTATGTCTCCCAGCGTGTGAGCAGAGAGTCTCTCCCGCCTCCAAGGAGGAAGTCCTAGATTTCCCAGAATTCTCAGGAGAGGGCCATGCCTGCAGGGAAGTCTCATTGGCTATCTCCAGATTGACAGCCTAGACTCTACCCCGACACTCTTAATCCTTTAATTGACACCAGATCGGTGACGACCACACTTCAGTACGTGTTTTAGCTCTGTGTTAGGATTGGGGTGAAGGTTGACAGAGGATGTTGGTTTCCATTCTGCAATACAGACTGCATTTTGTCTCTTGGCATCCCCGTGTGACGGCGCCCTGCCCCTTCCTGCCCACGTTTCCTGTTTCCCTGCATCCCCCTTTCCTGCTGCTGTCCTTAGGTCTCCACGGTCGATTGTTGAAGGCGGCAGACCTCGCTGGCACCATAACAGGCCTGCCTGTCGCTTGGCCGAAAGTTCAGGTCCAGCTTTGCTGTGTCGAAGGGCCGTCGTCTCAAGGTTCTTCTGACTCTGCCACTTGCTAACCGCCCAGCGGGCCTGGGCGTTTATACATGGTTTTCAGTTTTATTCTACGTTTTCCTCCCACTTTAGTCAGGATAAGAGCATACGGTGTTGGGCTGCCAACCACAAGGTCAGAAGCCCGAGGCCGCCCGCTGCTCCGTGGATGAAAGATGGGGCTTTCTCCTTCCGAGTAAAGAGTTGGCGTCTCGGAAACCGGGGCAGTTCTACCCACTCGTGGCTTCTCGCTAGGATTCAGAATAGACTTGATGGCAGGGAGGTTGAGAGTTAAAATTTTTTTTTTACCTTTTTTTGTTTTTTAATCATTTATTGGGGGCGCATACCACTCTTATCACAGTCCATACGTACGTCCATCGTGTCAAGCACATTTGTGCATTTGTTGCCATCATCATTCTCAAAACATTTTCTTTCTACTGCAGCCTTTGGTATCAGCTCATTTTTTCCCTCCCTCCCTCATGAACCCTTGATAATTTATTAATTTGTTTTTTTTTTTCACGGAGTTTGAGGGGTTTTTTTCCTCAATTTTTCATCATGATCAAATTACTTTTTTCTTTTTAAAATCATTTTGTTGGAGGCTGAGTTTGTTTTTAAGTGTTTTCTTTTTGAGGGGCCTTGAGTTTTCCTATTCAGGATCTTCTGTTGTGACCCCCCCACCCCTCACACACGATTTCAGAGCCGTCAGTATGGTTAGCCAGTCGCCGTCTAGTTATTCTGGTTTCCTGGTTGTGGCAGTCAAGGTTCCTGTCATCTAACGGTCCTTTGGCTAATTGTCCTTGATTTTCCTCGTTTTCTGCTCCAGGTCACGGTTAGACCAATCGTGGCACCCAGACCATGTGGTTTCTTTTATTTATTTTTCACGTGGTTTCAACTAAAATGAAACGTCACACCTGGTGCGTTTCCACGCTTGGCTAGCGGAGCTGCAGTGGACACGACTCCGTTGCGGCTGCGTTCTTTCTACTGGACGGTGCTGGCCTGCAGTGTGTAGCTGACCTATTTTTCTCTAAAGTACTCTTCAAGTGAAACACTTTTTTAAAAGTTCCTTACAGACTTCTCTAGGGATCCTGGGCCATGGTATGGGAAGGTATTGGAGAACCTGGTTTTTCGAAACCTTTAAAGACAGGTCTGTTGTCCACACTCTGAAGCAACCAGTAGATTCCAGAAGAAACTACAAAGGAAACTAGGAAATACTCAGAGGTGAAGGAAGACAGATGCGTGACATCTCGAAGCCGAGGGGGTGCAGCTAGAGCAGTGCTCTGAGGGAAATGCATAGCCACCGTCACAGGTCACGGCCATCGTGATTCTCAGAGGGGACAGTCACAGCCGTGCCCAGTGTTTGACAGAGACTGGAAAATCACTTCTGTGACCTCACATCAGGAAACTAGAAAATCAAAGGGAACCCAAAGCAAAGCAGCAGATCAAAACGGGCGCTGAGTGGAAGCAGGAGGGAAATGATAGAGATAGACAGACACAACCAGAAGTCAGCCCTTTGAAAAGATTTTTAAAATATCGTTGCTCGGGTGGCAGTGAAAGCCGGTGTCTGGACAGTCCTGAAACAGTGCACGCTGGAGCCATGGGTGGGGAAAACAGCAGCACATGACACGCTCCCCCACCCCCAGGGTCCTCCTGCCACCTGGCTGCGATGCCGGTGTGTTTGCCCGTGCCCGTTCTGGGCCCCTGTCCCAGTTGGTGGTCCTTTGCCCCCTGATTCCTTGGCTGGAGAGAGCCGTGGGGCAGGGCCCTCACCTGACCTGTCTCCCTAGGGCTCCTTCAAGGAGCTGGTCTACGTGTTCTTCATGGTGAAGGATGCAGGCCTCACCCCTGACCTGGTGTCCTACGCGGCTGCCCTCCAGTGCATGGGTCGACTGAACCAGGATGCCAGCACCATCAGGAGGTAGGGGTTGTCGGGATGTTCCACCCCACCCCCAGGGCCTGTGTGGGACACCCCCTGCTGCAGCCATGCCGGATGGAGCCAGTATTGCGGCATGCCCGGGCAGGGGGCCCGCAGTTTTTCCTCATAGGGAAAGGCTAACAGAGGGCTGAGCTCCCAGTGGTGATGGCACAGATTTGAACAGAGAGGAGCAGGAAGGGGGTTCGCAGGGTCTTCGCAGCCCGCCTGCTTGGAGCATATGCCCAGGGGGCGCTGGGAAGAAGGGGTCACTGTGGGAGGATGTGGCAGGACAGGCCCGGGCCAACCCTGGTGGGTTTGTCCTTTGGGGGTGTCTGGCCCCGGTGACATGCGTCCTGTGTGCCCCCACCAGGTGTCTGGAGCAGATGGCCCGGGACCGCCTGCAGCTGCAGGCGCTCTTCTCCGCTGTGCCCTTGTCCGAGGAGGAGCGGGCTGCACTGCTGAAGGCCCTGCACAAGGTCAAGCCCTCCTTCCGGCCACCGCCACCGCCCTCCCCCCAGGCCAACTCGTCCCCCTTGCTCAGGGACATCTACACCCAGGTGCGTCCAGCCCGAGTGCACCCTCCCCACTTCTGTGGGTCCCCCAGCCCAGGCCCTGCGCTCAGGTGGCTTCTGGGTCCCAGGTCCCTCTCTGCCTCTCGAAGGGCTAAGCATGTTGTGGTCTGGGTGTCTGCCCTCAGCAGGGGGCAAAGGGGCCCCGACTAGAGGTCTCCTGAAGCGGCCAGAAGGTTGGAAGCAGGGAACGGGGGTGGGGGGGAGCTCCTCACAGGCCCCCGGCCAGCATGTGTGCGGGGATGTCCCTGTGTATGTGTGTGCACACCCACGCGGCGGTGTGTGTGTTAGTGTAGAGGCATGGGGTTGGTGTGTGGTGGGGTGGGGATGTGGGCAGTGTAGAGGGTCGTGGCATGTGGGGTGGAGGTGAGGATATGGGGGTGGCGAGCAGGGGGTGTGAGGGCAGGGTGTTTGTGTGGAATTGGGGGGATATGTATGCGGGTATGTGCAGTGGGGGGGTTGTGTGTGTGTTGGTGGGGTGTCAGCCTCTGTGGAGATGGGGATGTGCGTGGGAGGTGCGTGTGGGGGCGGTACTTCAGTTTGGCTTTGTTGAGATGTCATTCTCACCGGTCACTCATTTAAAACAAACCATCCTGGCTTTTAGTGTGCAGAGGGCTGGGCAGCCTGGAGCACCTCTGTCTTGTTCCAGAACATTCCTTCCACCCAAAGGGAAGCTGTGTTTGGCAGCAGTTGCTCCCCAGGCCCCCGCCACCCCAGGCAGCCATGAGTGGAGGGTCTGGCTGTGGGCACTGGCCTGGGCTAGAGGCTCCTGAAACTTCAGTTGTCACTGGCTGTCTGGCTGGCTGCTTTCTGCCAGAGCGCTTCCAAGCTTCACCCATGCTGTGCTCTGTGGGCAGGGCACCGTGGTCTCACGTGGTGCATGGACAAGTCACCATGTCTGTTATGTGGTGTGTAGATAGGGTCATGTCTGTCATGTGTGTGGACAGGGGCACTGAGTCTGCCTCGAGCAGCCTGGGAGGGGGCCTGGCACCCCTGCTGTTGGCAGGCGGCGGTTCCTGTGTGGACCGATGTAGTTTTCAATTCTGGCATCTATATTTAGCTTGTTTATTTTGGGATGGTCACACACTCACCCAGTTCCATGGTTAAAAAAGAGCGAACATCTGGGGACAGTGGGATGAGCCTGGTGGGGGTGTGCCTTGCCCTTCCCTGCCCAGTGCCCTCATGGGGGGTCGTGAGGGGTGGGGGGATGGTGCACCTGCCCCTCCTTTCCTTGACTTGGAAGGTGATGGTGCCCAGAGGGCTGGCGTTCTGTCCGCAGGGGTGAGGGCCCAGAGGGGGTACATCTCTTGCCCTGAATGTAAGGATGGGGTCCCAGACAGACATGCTGGATCCCCAAACGCTGAGGGTGGGGGTCCTGTGCTGACCTTAGCCTCCTGGAGCCAGCTCTGGTGCTCAGCCCCCTCTACCCCCCAGGACGATAATGTGTCCTACCCGAAGCTGCACCTGCCGCTGAAGGAGCTCCAGGGGCTGTTCCAGCAGCAGCTGCAGGTTGAACTGGCCACCACCGTCCAGGTCCAGTCTGTGGAGAAGGCCCCGGAGCTGACCAGAGAGGTCCAGCAAGCGGTGAGGGCCCACCTCCCACTTCCAGGGCCCTTCTTGGAGAGACTAATGCAGGTCCCCCATCTCTTCCCACTTCACCCCCAGTCTGGACACGCCCCCATCCACTGACGTCAGTGGGGGAGGAGGGAGCTGTGCGGGCAATCTTCCAGCGGTTGCCTAGGCTGCTGCGAGCCAGCACCTTAGTGATGGCCCCAGCTCCCCCAGGTGTCGCGTGCTCCGCGGTGACCACACGTGCCCTGTCCCCAGCGGGAGACGCTGCAGAGCCTGTGGGCCCAGTGGGAGGCGGCACTATGCCAGAAGCTGCAGGAAGTCAAGGCCGAGCTGTCGCGTGAGGCCTTGTCCGGGCGCCCGTCGCTGTACCCACACCTGTGCCTGTTGAGCGAGCGGGAGATGGCGCAGATGCTGCTGCAGGTGTGACGCTAGCTAGGGGCGGGGCCCGGGGTGGGGTGGGGCTGGACGGGCAGGTCTGAGTTTCCAATTCGCCAAAGGCCAGACCTGCTGTGAACCTGACTGACACCCCCCCCACCCCCCCCACCCGCGTCCACTACATCCCCGCCACCCCTCCCCCATGGTGCCGGTCACCCACCAGGGAAGTAATGCTGCTCCCCTTCCCCCAGGTTCTGCAGGTGCTGCCCCCCCAGGGTGAGTCGCTCATCCACCTGGCTCACGAGCTGGGCATGCGCGCCTTCAACCGGCAGGCGGTGCAGCGGAAGCAGCGGGAGGGGCAGGTGCAGGTGCTGCAGCAGCGCTACTTCGAGTACCTGCGCCTCCTGGCCTGTGACACCCAGGTGAGGGCAGGGTGCCAGCCCGAGCCGCATGGGCTCTGAGAGGGAAACTGAGGCCCAGGTGCGAGGTTGTCTGTGGGGGCGGAACTCTAGGGCTCTAGCCATCTGCTGATTGGTTCCCTGCCCTCACAGGTGGACCCGCCCCGCCTGCCGCGGCAGCACTGGGAGGCGCTCTGGGGGCCAGGCCGCGACCCCCGCCCGGAACCGCCGTGGCCACTGCCGCTGCTGGTGCAGCTGGGCAAGCAGCTGGCGGAGGTGCTGGTGCAGGCCGTGCGCATGCCCCGCAACCTGGGTGCGCCCGCCAGCGCGGAGCAGCTCATTCCGGTCCTGTATCACGTGTACTCCTTCCGCAGCTTCCGCCAGGTGGGGCCCGGGGCCCGACAAGATGCCGCCAGAGGGCCTGGCCGGGTCCTCTGATCTCGTAGGCCTGACGCACCTTACCCCCTCCTCAGATCGGCATCGTGAAGCCTCACCCGGCCTTCTCGCAGTTGCTGGCCACGGCCAGGGAGCCCATGCTGACCTTCGAAGCGGCCGAGGTGCCCATGCTCTGCCCCCCGTTGCCCTGGACCTCCCCGCACTCTGGTGCCTTCCTGCTTAGCCCCGCCAAGCTGATGCGCGCTGTGGAGGGCGCCCTGCAGCACCAGCAGAGCCTGGAGCGCTGTGCACCTGCCACCCTGCACGGGGCCCTCGACGCCCTCACGCAGCTGGGCAACTGTGCCTGGCGCGTCAACGGCCGAATCCTGGACCTGGTGCTGGCCGTCTTCCACGATCGCGGCAGTGCCCGCCTTGGCGTGCCGCCCCCGGCCTCCGAGGCTCCCCGGCCACCTCCCCGCTCCCCGGCGCCCGACACCCCGCCTGAGCGCCTGGCTGAGCTCCGGAGGGAGGCGGCTCGCTGCCTGAAGGCAGCCCGCGAGCTGCGCAGCCTGCGGGCCGATGCACTCTATCGCCTGTCGCTGGCCCAGCACCTCAGGCACCAAGGCGCCTTCTGGCTGCCCCACAATATGGACTTCCGTGGCCGCACCTACCCCTGTCCCCCCCACCTCAGCCACCTGGGCAGTGACCTAGCCCGCGCCCTGCTGGAATTCGCCCAGGGCCGGCCCCTGGGCCCCACTGGCCTTGACTGGCTCAAAATACACCTGGTCAACCTCACGGGCCTGAAGAAGCGCGAGTCGCTGCAGGCGCGCCTGGCCTTTGCCGACCAGATGCTGGACGAGATCCTGGACTCGGCTGACCAGCCCATGACGGTGGGTGGGGCCCGCCTGCCGAGCGCCCTGCAGGTCCCGGTTCTGTACCTCTGGCCATCTCTCTCTGCCCAGCCTGCTCCTCGAACTTCCAGTCCGGACCACTGGCTGGCTTCTGGGACAGGGTGGGCGGGGCCTCACGTGCTGCCCCGTCCATCCGCAGGGCCGCAAGTGGTGGATGGAGGCAGAGGAGCCCTGGCAGGCGCTGGCCTGCTGCATGGAGATCACCCAGGCCCTGCGCTCCCCCAACCCGGCCAGCTTCGTCTCCCACTTCCCGGTCCACCAGGTGGGCTGAAAGGCAGGGGCACCGTGGTGCAAGGGGTGGGGGGTGGGGGTTGCGGGGACGGCCCCCTGGACTCAGGGCCATTCCCTCCTCCCCCGAAGGACGGTTCCTGTAACGGCCTGCAACACTACGCGGCCTTGGGCCGGGACAGCGTGGGCGCCGCCTCTGTCAACCTGACGCCCTCGGACCTGCCTCAGGACGTGTACAGCGGGGTGGCCGCGCAGGTGGGCGCAGGGCCAGGGTGGGCTTCCGCGCGTGGGGCATCGGGATGGCAGGGGTGGGCTGTGTGGTCGCCCCCCTCCGACATCCCCGCCCCCACGGCGCAGGTTGAGGTGTTCCGCAAGCAGGATGCGGAGCAGGGCATGCGCGTGGCCCAGGCGCTCGACGGCTTCGTGACCCGCAAGGTGGTGAAGCAAACTGTGATGACCGTGGTGTACGGCGTCACGCGCTACGGGGGGCGCCTGCAGATTGAGAAGCGCCTGCGGGAGCTGCCGGACTTCCCCCAGGTGGGCGGCGCCAGGGCCCCCCTCGTCGGGCGGGGCGGGGGGAGCGGCGGGCCTGGAGCCCCCCCCTGACTTGTGGTGCCCGCAGGAGCTGGTGTGGGAGGCTTCCCACTACCTGGTGCGGCAGGTCTTCAACAGCCTGCAGGAGATGTTCTACGCCACCCGAGCCATCCAGGTGGGAGCTCAGGGCGGCCTGTGCAGTGGGGGCGCGGGGGGGTTGCGGGGATGGGGTGCGGGGGGAAGGCTGTTACCCCGGCCTGAGCCTTCCCGTGTCCCGCAGCACTGGCTGACGGAGAGCGCCCGCCTCATCTCCCACATGGGTTCGGCCGTGGAGTGGGTCACACCGCTGGGCGTCCCGGTCATCCAGCCGTACCACCGTGCCTCCAAGCTCTTGGTATGTGATGGCTCCCCTGCCACCCGCCCCTAGACCAGGCTGAGGCCCCGACTCATCCCCGCCCTCCCCTCCACCCCAGATCAACGGCGGTCTCCAGAGCATGACCTTCAACCAGAGCACGGACACTACCCAGTGAGTGGCAGCCAGGACCAGGGGTGGGGTGGGCACGGTCTGGACAGGAGAGGGGCCAGGATCGTTGCCTGGGGGGTGTCCCATGGGGGTCCTCATGACCTCACCACCCCTCGCCCCTGCCCAGGAAGCCCAACACCATGAAGCAGAAGAATGGTTTTCCTCCCAACTTCATCCATTCGCTGGACTCCACCCACATGATGCTGACAGCCCTGCACTGCTACAGGTGGGCGGGCCCTGGGGCTTCCAGCCAGACCCGGATGGGCGTTCCTCCGACACAACCCAGGGGGTGAACCATGAGAAGGGGGTGCTGGGTGCTTGGGCCCCGGCGCAGACGTGGCAGGTGGGGACAGGATAAGGTGTACTCATCCAGTTCACGGTAAAGAAAGGGCAGTGGCAGCCGGACCCACAACTGGGCTAGGGACAGGGCCCCTGGGCAGTAAGGAGAGGGCAGGCAGGAAGAACGTGTCAGCCCACCTCACCGGCCACCACCACTGCAGGAAGGGCCTGACCTTCGTCTCAGTCCACGACTGCTTCTGGACCCACGCAGCCGACGTCCCCGTCATGAACCAGGTGCCTTGTCCGCCATTCCCTGCCCCCAGTGTCGCACCTGACCCCGGGCTTGAGCCCGGATAACGCCACCTGCGTCCCCCAGGTGTGCCGGGAGCAGTTCGTCCAGTTGCACAGCCAGCCCATCCTTCGAGACCTGTCTCGGTTCCTGGTGAGGCGGTTCTGCTCAGTGTCCAAGTGAGTGCCCCCACCCCAGGCCCCGGGTCAGGGTCAGTGCGCCCTCGAGCCCCGCTCACGCTGCCCCTCTCTTCGCCAGGTCTGAAACTTTCTCCAAGAACATCCAGGCACGCAAGCTCTTCCAGACGCTGTTAGACGTGCCCGAGACAGGTATGACGGGGTCCACGCTGGGGTGAGGGGGCAGGGCTCCTGACGCCACACCCATACCGTTTCTCTCCCCACACCCCTAGGGACCTTCGACTTGGAGCTAGTGAAGCGCTCCAAGTACTTCTTTAGCTGATGACAGCGCCCCCGTGTAAATAAATCCACCACCACCCCGGCCGATGCTGTCGTTTATTGCGCGGAATGGGGGTGCGGGTTAGTCGGGTGTGGGGGCCGCGGTGGGGCGCTGTGCCTTGGCTCCGGTCAGTACATTCAACGGGGCAGCGGCGGCAGCAGGGGACCCTGGCCTTGCCCCCACACCCAGACAGCCCCGCCCCGGGCCTGGTGGGTGCTGTGTGGCCCGCTGGGGGCGTCGCCACGGGCAGCGGGCAGTTATTGCGAGGGGGTGCTGGGGCAGCAAAGCCGGCGGGCGAATATTGCACTTAAAAACCGCTCCCCTGCCAGCGGTGGGTCACCAACGAGGGTGCGGCGGGCGGGACCCCACGGCCGTCTCCTTTCGGCCACGGGCCCCCTCCGCCTACTTGGGGACTGAGGCACCGAGGTGAAGGGAGCCCCCTCCCACGCACGCGCGGCCGCCGGGGCAGGGGCGATGGGGTGGGCGCAGGGCGATGAGGGGCCGGTCGGGGAGCAGGGACGGTGTGGCCCTGCCCGCCTGGCCGACTAGGCTACCTACGTCTCTATGGCTTCTGGGGTGGGCGGGCCGGGGCAGCGCGGAATGGCATGGCTTTGGTCTGATGGACGGGCCCGCGGCCCCAGCCCACCCAGTCCCCCGGGGCAGCGCGGTGCGGCAAGGGTCACAAGTTGGACGAGAGACGCGAGCGCGCTGAGTCCAGCGGGTCGAGGGCGCCGGCTGTGGCGCCGGGCGACGCCGAGTCCCTTCGGTCCGGGCTGGGCGCAGCGCCCCGGGCGGCGGCGGGTGCAGGACCCAGGCGCGGCGTGGAGCTGCTGGCCGGGCGCGCAGAGGCGGCGGGGCCCGGACCTGTGGCCGCGGCGGCGGCGGCCGCTCCGTGGGGCAGCGAGGGCTGTGAGGCCGACAGCGGGCGGGACGCGCGGCTCAGGCGGCGGGCGGGCAGCGCGGGCCCAGCGCGGGGCCCGGCCGGGGAACCGGGTGCGCCAGCGCCGTAGGGCGAGGTCCGCGGGGCCCGGGGGCTGGCCGGCGCGCCCGGGGGGCTGGCGGCGGGCAGTGCTGCCCCAGACGCTTGGGGCGTTTGCACCGGCGGCGCACGGCGCACGAGGCGCGGCGAGCCGAGCGCCAGCGGCCCCACCAGCGGGCGCGCCGCCTGCGGGCAGAAGCTCATGGCCACGGCCTGCTGCAATGTGGCGATGGCCGAGGTGACCTGTGGCGGCGGCGGTGGTGGGAAGAGCACGCGGCCGCGCTCGGCCTGCTGCACCATCTCCCGGTCGTACTTGACGATCTCCTGGATGATGGCGTTCTCCTGGTTGTTGAACACGCCGGAGTTGAGGTCGTGCTGAACCTTGTGCAGCAGGATCGAGTTCTTCTTGCCTGCAGACAGGCGGGCGGGCGGTGGTGAGCTGGGGCGGCGGGTAGCAGCAGCACACGGCAAGTGACAGGTGCCTGCTGGGGCCCTGCAAGCGGGTGCTCCCCCGCCTCCCAGCAAGCGGCTTGAGATACCTGCATCTCCGCTCTGCTGTGTACCCCCAGAACACACACCGAGGCCCGGTGCATACAGCAAGCAAGCGTCGGTGCCCCCTGTGTATAGAAAGCAGGCCTGGCCATTTCCACATGCACCCAGCCTGCACTGAACGCCCACTACTGTGCACCCAGAGCACACCCCGAGCCGTCCACAGGCAGCAAGCAGCTGTCGATCATGTGCCCTGCTGCGTCCCAGCCCACCCTACCGCACCCCTACCCCCTCTGCACACAGCCAGCCAGTCCTGAGGGCCTGTGCGCCCAACACCCAGAGCCAGCACCTCCCAGAGCAAGCACGCTAAGCACCCATGCACACAGGGCAGGTCTGGGCGCCCTGTCAGTGTGGAGCACATTGCCAATCCCATGGCCAGTGTCCACACCGCAAGGACGCGGCCAGGCCATCGTACGTAGCCCGACCGTGGTGCCGAGTGCTCTCCTCGTCCTGACCACTCTGGGGTGGTCTCCCCCTGCCTGGGACCCTCTGTGGCTCCCTTGTGCTCCAAGGTGTCTGGGCCCTTAGGCCTCCCCCCAGTTTTCCTGTCTTCCCGAAGGCTGGGGTCCTCAGCTGCTCGGGGCCCCTCCTGGAAAGGCCGCTTGCCCCCTTTGTACATTGCAATGCCGGCTCCATCTGCCAGACGGCACCTGCCTCGGGCTGCCCTCTGTGGTCCCTGACCCCTGTATGCGCCCAGCCAACATGTGGCCAGCAGGTCCCAAGTTTGCCCAGCTGCAGCCCCCGGGACAAGGGTGGTGGGAGGCCCCGGGAATCGCGCCCCCCCTCCCCCAGCACACACACACTCACCGATGCGGTCCAGGCGGTCGATGGCGACCGTCTCGAAGGCGCGCCGCATCATGGGGTACTCCTCCAGCACCTCGTTGAAGTTGTCCACGCTCAGCGAGTAGAGGCGGCAGTAGGTGTCGGCGCGCACGCTGGCTGTGCGCCGGCCCCGCGTCAGCAGGCAGATCTCTGCGGCCAAGGGAGGTGTCCTCAGTCCAGGCCGCAGCTGTCTGTGCAGGTGCGGGCCCTGCCCCCATCCCTCCCTCAGCTCTGCCCAGCCTGCCGCAAGCACACTCACCCCCGAAGTAGGAGCCGTCGGAGAGTTTCATCTCCTTATTGCCCTTGGTCAGCACGCTGACCACCCCGTGCTGGATGAAGTACATCTTCTTGCCGATGGTACCCTCTCGGATGATATAGTCCCCTGGCTGGAAGACCTCGAACTTGAGCTTGGTCAGCATGGCCGTCACAAAGTTGGGGTCTGCGTTGGCGAACAGCGGCATGGAGGCCACCAGCTTGCGGCAGTTGAAATTGACGATCTCCTGTGGAGCGGAGGGAGTAACATCAGGGCGTCGGACTGGGCCCGGCACTGGGCAGGAAGGAACAAGGCAGACGCTGGCGGCTTCTAACACCCCCCTGGTGATACCAGCCCACACCACGAGAAAAGACAACGCTAGGGAGAGGCGAGCGTTGGAAAGGAGGGTAAAGTGATCACTCTGCTGATAGACATCTGCACGGAGAAACGGCCACCGGTAGGGGCTTCTGGTCAAGTCCAGCAAAACACCAAAGCTCCCGGCGTCCGCCATGGACTCAGAGCCTGACAGGGTAGAGCGGGCCTAGGCCACGGGGTTCCCAAGACTGATCTCAAACGAAAAACCAAGAGACATGGGGGGAAAGAAAAGGCCCTGACATTGATTGTGGTAAAGATGGTACAACTTTTCCTGGCATGGCTGAACTGCCGAATTGAGTGACTTGTGATGGAGGGCCGGTAACACTGTTACAAAGCAAACTCAACCAACTCTGCAGAGACGCCATCTGAGCCAAGAGGAAGACCCTCCGTGAGCTGGATGGGCACCACGCCCGCAACTGTGGGCACAGGCCCAGAACATGGGCCGGTGGCGCAGGAGCGGGCAGTGATACCCTCTGTTGTGCACGGGGTCGCTGGGGGTCAGTGCCCACCCGATGGCAACAACCAGCACGCACGATCATTCTTAGAGGGCCCGGGGCGTACTCTGGCAGGTCCAACGACCCCCTGGGGTCCCTCCAGGAGAGGGGGGTTGTGGATGGTGAACACAGGCTGCCACTCATCGGTGCCCAGGGCCCGGAGCCCAGGGCGGCGGCAGCGCCGTTGCAGGCTCAGACCAGGAGACTCAGGAAGGACGCACAGGCAGGCTCACGGATAGAAGCCGTGTTGGCGGGGTGGTGGGGGGTGGTTGAGAGGTGCTGGAGCAGGGGAGGCACCAGGTAGACTATTCAAAGCTAAATTAGCAGCAGACAGCAGCTGATGGCCAGGGCTGGGGGTCAGGACAAAAGAGGTGGCAGCCACTTAGAAGGGTTGAGAGTAGGTTTTCACAGGGCAGCCCGGCCAGGTGAGGGGTGGAAGAGGAGGAGGAGGAAGAGATCCAGCAAGATGGGAGTCCATGGATGGAACGTGTCAGGTGAAACTGTCACCCTGGAGGTCGAGTCCACTGACACCACGGAGAAGCTCAGGGCAAAGACCCCAGACAAGGCAGGCGTCCCGGACCCCTGACCAGCGGAGGTGGCTCTTTGCTGGGCAGCAGCCGGGGCCCTGCGCTTGGGAATGGGTGTCTAAGCTGGGCCTCCCTTCAAGATTTCAAGGAGTTTCACTGAACTCTTCCGTGAACAAAGTCGTTGCATTTCCCCACCCACCCACCAAACCATACAACCAAAGAAGACGAGATGGAAGGGGACGAGGGAGAAGAACTGGGACACCTCAGGATGAGTGAGTGGAGCAGAAGCAGGCGCAAGGGCCACCTTGGCCAGGGTAAGGGCCACCAGACGCGCTTACTTTAAGGGTCCCTTTGACCTTCTATCGATACAGTTTGACCTCCAGGAAAATCTTACCCGGAAAGAGGAGCGACAGTCTACCTGTGTAGACCGAAGTTCCATAGCTTATGTGGCTTCCTGTCCCCTTGTCATGGAAAGAAAATGGCTCAGTGTCCACCCCCACCCCACCCCCAATGAAACCTTTGTTCTTAGAGCCCTTGGCTGCTTTGGCAGCAGCCCCTGGACGCCCCCAGGGGGCGGTGTTGCCCATCACCCTGGGAGACACAGCTGCACCACCAATACCCACAGAGGAGGGAGGGCTCAGTTGGCTGCACAGACGCTATGGCCGCACTTGAAGAGCCAAGTGACAGGAACAAACCCGTCGAGAGCCACCCAAGCAGGTGGCCAGCTCACCCAGTGCAGGAGCCACCAGCCAGCCCCGCCGCACGCGGGCCTCTGGCCCACCACACAGCTGTCCTCTCTCCCCGGCCTGACACCCCGCGTCACCACTGCCGGGCTGGCTGTGCTAAAACCGGGAGCCTGTCAGGTTCCATTAAAAAAACAAATGAACCAAAGTAAAGGGAGGACACCCAAGGGCCCCCCAAAAGGCGGCAGACACCCATGTGGACAGCGCTGCTGCTCAGGACCCAGGAGCTGGCTCTGACGCCCAAGGACCCCGAAACCCCACCTGGCCCTGCGCCAGCCCCACAATCAGCATGCTTGGGCCCTGGGGCTGCAGCCGCTGCTGTATCAGTCCCACCTTTCGGAGGGGCTCCCTCCAACCCTGGTCCCCCACGTTCCCAACGCCCAGGTGCTGGGTGGGCTATTTTAAGAGGAAAAATGGAAAGGTGTGCCGGAGGGGGCTGAGCCCTCTGAATTACGTGTGCAATCAGCAACGATGATGTTGAAATCGCACGGGATTGTCCCTGACAAGTGTTTGGGAGGACTTTTGTTTGTTTGTTGTTTTGGTCGTGATTTTCATCACCAACAGAAAGGTGGCAATCGAGAAACGTATTCACGTGTCAGACAAAAGGAAGAAGCCCCCCGTCCCCACCACACCCAGCCCCTGATCAACCGTAAGCCACAGGACAGACAGACCCACAAAGAACAGTAACTCCACTCCGGCCAGGGTGCACGCCCTTCAGAGACCCCTCATCAGAAGAACACCATGACCCGGAGGGACAGGCGGCAGGAGTGGACGGGAAGGGAGGAGTTTGGGAAGCAGGAAGCACTGGGAGGAACCACTTCCACCTACTGCCATCTACTTCCCGGGGCACCTATGCCCAAATTGCTGAATAGAACGCAGCTGGGTTTGCAAATGTCCCCTCGAGCCACAGTAAAAAGTCCACGAAGACGGCTGGAGGGATCCCTGCCAGAGAGTGGCCAGGGGGAACCGCGTCCCAGAGGCGTATAAATGACCCCGCCCCCACACCGGGCCCCGCCCACACGCCCCGCCCCCGGCCCCGCCCCTCACCTCCCGCAGCGGTCCGTTGAGCTCGCCCAGGATGCTGTCCTCGTCGAACATCTTGCCCTGGTAGCGGTGCTCATAGTAGTCGTGGATCTTCTGGCGGAAGTCGGCGGGCAGCTTGTGGAAGGACATGTACTGCTCCACCTGCTTGTACTGGAAGCAGAGGGGGAAGGGTCAGCCCCACGGCTGGAGCACAGCAAATAGGGGGCAGCCGGGCACTGGCCATTACACCAGCTACACCCCAGGCAGGACTTGGGGTTCCCGGAGCCGTGGCGCGGAACTGCCTGCTGCTGTGGGTCCCAAGGCTGTCAATCTTACCTAGGCCTTTCTGGGGAGGGTGTCCTTCGATTCACAGCAGCGCACCCTGCCCACCCTCAGGACTCCTATTGGGATTTGTGGATGCTACAAGAATTCTTAGTGGCTTTTATGAAATTCCACCAGGACCAGGCCTCCTGGATTTTATCTGGGAACTCTGGCCCCTGAGAAATGTGTGTCCAGCTGGGCCCCCTCCCTGAGCCGCCTCTCAGAAGTCCCTGGTCAGGGTGCAGGCATGGGTGCCAGGCCCTGCTGTCCCAGGAAGGTGCCCACCCACCCCCCATCAGCCACAGCTGCCCTGAGCACAGCGGCACCCGTGATGGCGGGCAGGGGGGCAGGGGGTGGTGGCACCAGCTCGTGTTTGGGTGTCAGGCCGCTCGGCTTCCGGACAGCAGGGATGCCTGGCACCAGGCCCAGCTGACCCGGCTGACCCGCTGCACTGACAGGGGGAGGAGGGCATTGTGGGGGCATGGTGATGGACCGAGGCACCACGCCTGGCTGACCCAGCCAACCCACTGCACTGCAGGGTTGGGAGGGTGCATGGTCATGGACTGAGAGGTGAAAATTGGACCTTGAGGTGTGACAGCTAGGGTGGGCTGGGGACCACCCCAAACCCTGTCCCGCTGGCCCCTTCCAACCCTGCAGGTGATTCCACATGCCCTGGTGCTGGAAAACTCTTCCAGGTTCTGAAGCCAAATTGGGGTGATCAGCCACTATCTCCCCAGAGTACCCAGTGGACAGGCTGCCTGGCACCCTTGAGTGACCGGAGGCCTTAGACCACCCAGGACTTCATCCCAGGGACCCCAAGTGGACCTGACCCTCCTTCCTGGTCTTCCAGGGCCCCCCCTGCCTGGGCTCTGCCTACATGGAACTAAGGGGCGATTCCTCTGCCCTCGGTCTCCCCAGCAGCCCTTCTCCTGGTACCTTCTCCTGGTACTGGCGCCGGGAGGAGTCCAGCGACTGGATGAGGGCGGTGGCGTGGCCGATGAACATGGCGTAGCAGGTGGCGCCCACGATCATGCTCAGCATGGTCAGCCAGATGTCAGTCATGCTCTCGGGAGCCTGGCGGCCATAGCCGATACACAGCATGTGGCTCATGGCTTTGAAGAGCGCGAAGGAGTACAGCTCACTCCACGAGTGGTTCTGGGGGGGCAAGCAGGGGCTGGTGGGCTGGGGCTCACGGCCAGGAGCACCCCCCCCCCCCACAAGGCTTGCCAGGGAGTGGTGAGCTTCCTGCACCCACAGGTAACCAAGGGAATCAGCAGCCAGTGGTTGCCAGGGCCTAAGTGCCGTGTCCCAGGCCTGGTGGGACAGCCCACAGGGGCACCAGTGCCACTAGCTCCGTTTTGCTGTTAGGCAAACAGGCCAGGGAGATATGTGAGGCACAGGTGTAAGGGAGCAACGGGCAGGTCTGAAGCCGCCCAGGGACACTGTCTCTGGACAGACCACCCCACACTCCTGTGGCCTCTGCCCAGAGCCTCTGTGGGGTCTGAGGAAGAGAGAGGTCCAGAGCCCGGGGGGCAGGCCCATCAGTGCCTGGAGGTTAGATCCGAAGCCAGGGCAGGGCAGGCAGGGCTCTGTGCCCCTCTTGTCCTCAGCTGACCTGGCGGGGGAGGGGGCAGCGCCCTGTTTAGGAAACGGGCCGGATTCAAGAGTGCTGGGCAGACAATGGAACGCCTCAGCCGGCCAGCTGTGCCAGGCACCGGGGAGGGTGCCCAGGGTGTTCCTCCTCCGGTTCCCTCCCGCCCCCAGCACCCATCTGCTCCAAGCCCAGTCCCAGAGCTGCCCCAGCCCACAGGGCCCCCAGGAGGCTGCGGGCTGAGACGCCCTCACAATACCCTGCTCAGACTCGCTGGTCCTGGGCTGTTCTGTTTGTTTCTTGGGCACAAGGGGCTCGGGTTAAACAAGTGCATGGACATGAGCGGGGCGGGCACCGCCTGCTCTCAGTACACCCTCCTTTCTGAGGACAAACACCCATGCGGAACCAACAATGCAGGGAAGTGAAGCGGAAGTGGATTTGAATCTGTAGCGACAAATTCATTTAAAACAAACCAACAAAAGCACCCCCAACACGTCTGTAGGAAGGTTCCCCTGGGGCGGCAGGCCCCCATCCTGATGGGTGGGGTGGGAGGAGAACTCACCACCATGTTGTTGATGGAGACCCAGCAGTTGTGCGGGAAGTCCTGCAGCATGGGCACCAGGAACTGCAGACAGCCGTCCCAGTGGCACAGCAGCAGCATCATGCTGATGAGGTTGCAGATGCGCATGACTGCGCTGGCCAGGTCGTAGGTCATGTGGAAGATCTGTGCGGTGGGGCGGGGCGCTGGTGAGGCCCCCTGAGCCATGCCCGGCCTCCCTGTGCACCCCTAACCCACTGGACGGACAGGCCCGCTCCTCTTAGGAGCCTTGGGCCCTCAGCTCTCCAGCCCTGCCCTGGCACAGGTGGTGAGGGTCAAGGTCAGATCAGCCCCAAGGCTGGCCTCGGGCGGAGGACTGCTTGGAAGGTCCACTTAGAGACGTGCTCTCTGAGCCTCAGTTTTCCCTTTGACCGTGTGGCTGCAGATCCTGGCTCTCCAAGGTCAGACTGAGGAGGGAGCAGTGTGCTCCCGGGGATGGTCCGGATTTCTGCCCAAGCCCGGCTCCCCGCCCCCACCCCCACGGCGCCCCCTGTGGCTCCACCCTGTAGTGAGCCCTGCGGACTCAGGGCCACCCCTAGTGTGCCTCGCCCACGACACCGCCCCCGCGCTCACATTTCGGCCCCACCTCAGAGCCCCTCACACCACACCATGGCCTCTCCCCTAGAATCCCACAGTGCAGCCTCTCTGCACACCTAGGCCACACCCCTGGTGGCCCCCAACCCGACCCCTTACTGGCCCCACAGCGCCACAGCCTCCCACCTTGGCCCCGTTCCTAGCGCCCCTTCCCCACTGCGCCACCCCCCAACCCCATCCACCCCTCATGCCCCCTCCAGCCCTGATCCTCACGCTCACCTGCCCCACCTCGTGCCCCATACTCCTCCCAGGCCCCGCCCAGCGCCCTCCCCCCGCTCCACCCTGCCCCTGCCCCTGCCAGGCCCACCTCCTCCCACTGGTGGATGTAGCGGATGAGCCTGGAGAGGCGCAGCAAGCGCAGCAGGCTGAGGATCTTCGTGAAGCGCACGATTCGCAGGGCGCGCGCAGTCTTGTAAACCTCGGAGTCGATGCCCTTCTCCACGATGAGGAAGATGTAGTCCACGGGGATGGAGGAGACGAAGTCCACCACGAACCACGTGCGCAAGTACTTCTTCTTGATCTTCTCGGGGTCCAGCACGATCTCCGTATTATCCTCGATAACGATGCCCGTGCGGAAATTCAGCACCAGGTCCAGCAGGAAGAAGGTGTCCGAGACCACGTTGAAGACGATCCACGGCGCCGTCGTCTCGTCCTTGAAGAACGTGATGCCCACAGGGATGATGATCAGGTTGCCCACCATGAACAGCAGCATCGTGAAGTCCCAGTAGAACCTGGGGGGGTGGGAGGGGGGAGGCAGAGGGGGACGCATCACAGGCCTCCCCACCGTCCACCAGCCTACTCAGGGGAGGGTCACAAGCCTCCCGAGCCCAGGTCCTTCCTACGCCCAGCCAGCTCTGACCTCCCCTCCTGGAAGAATCCAGCACCCCCAGAAGCCCAAGGGGATGCTCAAAATAGATAAAATGTTTTAGCCGATCAAAAAACCCTGGACAATGTGCAGTCCGCCCACGCTGGTCCTCAAAGCGCCTCAGGAAGGCAGACAGGCGGAGGACTCAAGAGGGGCAGACTGATGAGTGGCAGGGGCACGGAGGGGGCACGATGTCCACCGCCCCTGCAGGCCAGCTGAGCTGAGGACCTGGCCTGGGCTCAGGGGGACTGGGGTTTCTCCCAAGGCAAGGAGACCAGAGAACAGGGGACTGGGCCCAGAGAAGAGGCCAGGCCCTGGTTTAGGCAGGACTGAGGACAAGGGCAGGGCCGGGGCCAAGATGCATTGATGGGGAGGAGGGGGGGGGCATGATGGACAGGACTAGGCAACGGTGGGGACGTTTCCTGCAATAAATCTTCGTGACAGAGTGGTGACAACTCTCGTCCACTCCCAAGCAGGGCCAGAAGGGACACAAGTCCTGAGGCCAAGTCCACACATGCACCGGGCCATGAAAGAGTGTCTGCTTCTGGGCTGGACATGCCTTCAGGGTGCAGCGGTCACCCAGGAGGACTCACAGGTGCAGCCAGGCCCCAGCCACTAAGACCAGGCCTGCTGGACCCGCTGCAGGGCCAGGTGTCCCCGGGGCACGCTGACACCATGCACCTCACATACCTACAGGCCAAGGGGAGCCTTGAGTTAGCTCTCTGTGGGAGGGGACCCGCCCTCAGGCCTGTCTGCCTCAGGGCATTCTCATGGCCTCTGGCCCCTACCCCTTACCCCGACAAGGTGGGTGAAGAGATAGCTGCCCCCCCCCCCGCCCTATGATGCCCAGGGTCCCGTCCCCTGCCTCGACTTCCAAGGGCTCCATCAGGGCACACATCGCAGCGACAGAGCCCTAAGAGGCAACAACTCCCCGTGGCCCTCCTCCTGGCGGGGAGGGAGAGAGCCTGCTCTCGAGGGGCTGGTACCAATGAGCTGAAGGCCGGAGGCCCTGGCGAGGTCGGGTGACTGGGGGAGGGCCCAGCAGGGAGTTGCTGTGTAAGTTGGCTCTGTCTCTCTGGACGGCACAGCAGGGATGAGCTATTAACACCGCGCCCGCCGGCTGGCCCGCCGTTCCACTTCGGGGAACTGAGCTCAGGAACCCATCCAAATGCAGGAGGAAACATCAAAAAGCCATTTGGAGCGATCGGCAGTGCACCCTGCGAAGCCTGTGTGAGCACAAGGCTGGAAAGGGCCCAGCACCCAACGTCACGGGGGCGTCACCAGACCGTGGGTGGGGGGAAACCCCAGCACCCCGCTCAGCGGCACGGTGACCTTGGGCAAATCCCTGAGACCCCCCAGTCTCTTCTTCTGTCTGCTGAGAAGGAAGGGGTGAGGGGGCTCAAAGGAGTGACAATCTGAGGGACTCCTCAAAAGCTAGGGTGTTTGGGTGCCACGACAGCACCTCCGGGAGACAGTGGGGACCCAGCCCTCAAGGGGAGGGGTCTGGGCTGGTGGGTCAGCCCTCTCCCCATGACAAAGCCACCTCTTGCCACCCTAAGGGGCGAAATCCAACCGACTCAATCCAAGCATGTGGATGGGCCATGCACCGCTCATTGTTCAGATGCCCCCAGACCCCTCCCTCCGGAGACGATGTCACCAACGGGGCTGTCCCTGGTCCTCTTGGGTCCAGTCCTTCCAGAGAGACCACAGAGGGAAACTGAGGGCTGAGCGTAAGGCCTGGGTGTCGGCACCTGCCCCCACTGTTTGAAGTCCCCTGAGCTGGCAGGTGGCTCCCATTCTGCTAGCAGAGGGCCATCACCCCGGGCTGGGGGCAGCGGGGTCCCGAAGACTGAGGTCTCCACTTCCTCTCCTCCTGCCCCCTACAATCCCCATGAGCTCACCCCCTGACAGTAGCTTCTCATTGACCAGGTGACATATGGGGAAACTGAGGCCTGAGAACAGGGGTGTCTCCATGCAGCTGGTGCAGCCGAGGTAGGGGGCATCCATCACCCCCTCCTCTGACCCGTCAACCCCACACATGTTCAGGAGGGCTTTGAGCCCCACCCCCAGCCAGAATCCACATGCTGAGACAGTAGGCACTGGGCAGTAGGGTGGGGGCAATGAGGGGGGCCATGCCAGGATTACAGAGGGACAAATCTGGGGGGGATTAGGGGCTGGCAACCGATTAGATCAGGTGATGGAAGAGGATTAGGAATGGACACTCAGAGCCGGGATCCTGGATTAGGAGAGAGAGACTCCAGAGACAGCCAGGCGACCCAGGGCAGGGCAGGCTCTCAGGCCAGCGGTTCAAACCCACCAGCCGCTGCCCAGGAGACAGATATGGGCAGCAGCTGGCTTGCTCCCAGCTGGGGCCTGAGTCTGCCTGCAGGTGGCTGGCCCGGGGCCTCTTGGGACGACAGGGAAGCCCTCCCAGTCACACTCCGAAGACGCCTGTCCCCACGCTTGAAGAAGGAATGCAGCGCCCCAGGATCTGCAGAGCAGACCCCATGCCAGTCTCCTGCTGATCAGAGGGGCCGCCTGGGGCAGAGTCCCACAGAAGACCAGAACGCAAATCACACTCACTGCAAGCGAGTCGATGCCGACTCACAGTGGCCCGACAGGACAAGGTAGAACTGCCCCCTTGGGTTTCTGAGAAGGTCACTCTTTCATGGGTGTCGAAAGCCCGGTCTTTCTCCTGAGGAGCTGTTGGTGGTTTCAAAATGCTGACCGTATGGTTATCAGCCCAACAAGTAACCACTAGGCCACCAGGGACACGGGACTCCCATCCTACCTGGTCACAGGGGGCACCCTGTCCTCCGCACGGGGCCCCCAGGGTCCTGGGAGGGCCGGGAAAGACTGCAGCTCTTCTCCTAGGAGAACAGGCACCAGGGACCCGGTGTGATGGGGATGTGCTGGGTGCCATCTTTACAGGGAAAGGCCACCAGGGGCTGGTCCCACAGAGCTGTGTGTGTGGAAGGTGTCCAACATGGGGCCTCTCCGTTAGAGGCCAAGCCAACAAACAAACCCACAGGCACCAGTGGTTCTAACTCAGGGTCCCCCGCAGGATGGTCTAGGACTGCCTCAGGAGCATCTTCACAGTAGCAGATGGTCTCCTCGCCCTCCCGAGGAGTGGACGGTGGGCTTGAACCGCTGACCTTGTGTTAGCAGTTCCGTGGCTGGCCCAGGGCACCAGCAGGGCTCCTGGCTGCACCAGCAGATCCACTGCTAAGCTATCACGCTGATTCCGACTCAGCGACTCTGTGCAGTTTGCGAGGCTGTGACTCCCTTGCGGGAAGACAGCCTCTTCTTCCTCCTGGTGAGTGGCTGGTGGGTTTAAGCCGCTGACCTGGAGGTTGGCAGCAGTGCCCGACCCACAGTGACACCAGGGCTCCAGGGCTCTTTAACTCAGGGGAAATTGGCCTGGGAATCAAGAGAGCTTTGGTGGTGTAGTGGTTACGTGTCGGATCACTAGGTCGACAGTTTGAAACCACCAGCCGCTCCGAGGGAGTAAGACGGGGCTTTCTGTGCCATAAGCAGCGAGCGACAGAGAGGAAGGCCCTCAAGGAGATGGACGGACACAGGGGCTGCAACAGGGCCTTGGGCACGGGGCGATGGTGAGGCTGGCGCTGAGCCAGCCGTTGTTTTGGTCTGTTGTGCAGGGTCGCTGTGGGTCGGCACTAACTTGATGGCCCCCGACAGCAACAGCCATGTGACTCTGGCTTTTGGGTTGGGGCCTGGGCGTCAAAGGAACAGAGGAGATTGAAGTCAGACATCAGAGGCCCTCAGAACGAGGACTCTGCTGAAGGGCATTAAGGAAATTACCTCCTGAGTGAGCTATCCTGACTGGCCTCGCATCCCCCCACCGCCAGGCATCCTCAGGTCCCCAACCAGCCACCATCCGAGAAGGTGGCAGCAAAGGTCGCCTGTCCAGAATGGAAGTTTGGGGTCCCAGCCCTGCCCCACTGCCTCACAGATGCCCTTGGGGGCCACAGTCCCGTGTCGCCCCACCTCTGTCCAGCACCGCCCTCCTCTCTGGGAGCCTGCTTCTTCACGGGGGCCCATGTTTCCACGTCTGAGCCCCTTGGGGCTTTTACAATCTCGAGTCCCTTGTGATTGAAAAGTCAAGGAAGAAACGGACTCCTTCAATCATTTTTCTGGGGCCACAATCCCCAAGGTTGGCAGTTCAAAAACCACCAGCAGCTCCGCCGGGAGAAGGACGGGCTTTCTATCCAGGAAAGGGTTATTATAGTCTCGGATGCCCACAGGGCCAGTTCTGCCCGGTCCTGCAGGGGCACTAGGAGTTGGTGCTGACCCAGTGGCAGTGAGTTTTGGCTTGGGAGCACAGAAGACCACGAGAGACCCCAGGCCCAGGTCTGATGTGCAAAGAAGGGAAACATTACCCTGGACCCAGGTCAAAGGACCGTGGAGGAAGCCATCTGCGCCCCCCCACCTCCCCATCCCTCTCGGCGCGTCTGAGTGCCAGGCAGGAGGTCCAGTGTCCGAATGGCAGGTCCCCAAGGACCAGGTACAAACCCAGCACGCCGACTCCACTCTGACGACTGCCTGTGATCAGTGAACACCAGGCCTTTCTTCCTAACTGCCTTAGGGGGCAGCGAGTCGCCCATCTTTCAGGTGGGACATTTTTGCTGTTTGTGCCTACCCGCCCGGGATCCTACATGCAAGGACTGCCCCCCAGGAGGTGGGAGCTGAAGGGTCTCCCTCCTCATGAGCCCAACCACTTGGCCCTGAGCCTCTTGAGGGCAGCAGCTTGTCCTCACAGGGTGGGGAGCCCAGTGAGATGCTGGGAGACCCCATGAGCCTCAGATCCCCCCTCTGCCCTCTCCCACCACCAACTCATATTTGAGCAGAGAGGCCCAATGAGTCAGAGCCAGGCCAGACTCTGGACCTGCTGTGAAGCATAGGGCACCGCCCCCCAATAACCACCCTTCTCTCCACTGCCTGGCCTGCGCTCTGTCCCACCCCTGCCCCCACCTAATGCCCTCATGTAAAGGCCACCTCAGGTCATGCAATTGTAACACCCCCCCACCCCCAAGCCACAGAACACTAAGTGGAAGCTAGAGGAGGAGAAGGGAAAGGAGGGACAGGCGATAGGATGGTCATGCTCCCTTTGCCTGTGGGGGACACAGCTGTGGGAGGCCAACACAGCATGGTCCTTACATAGCTCTCTCTCTCTCACACACACGTGTGCACATGCAAATGTACATACATACACACATACACATATGCACCTATACAAATGAGGGGGCTTCAAAAAGAGGATGGGGGAAATCCCATGATCTTTTATCTCACTGCAGTTTTTGCCAGCAACTCTTTGGAACACACACACACACACACACACACACACACACACAGTTCTTGGATGGCACAGGTGTTTACCCCACAGAGGATCCTGAGTAAAATGGCCAGGTGACGGACTCCGGAAGTCAGCCTTTGAAGATGCCCTCTAGCACAAATCCACTGACCCGCAGGGGGTCTCCCTTGAGCTGAGGGTGATGCACTAGCATCTCTCTCTCTCTTTTTCTCTCTCTCTCTCTCTCTCTCTCTCTCTCTCTCTCTCTCTCTCTCGTGTGCACGCGCCCATGTACTCGAAAGAGGGCTTTCAATGTTTTGTGGACCATGGCAGGAGCTTGACAGCCCCTTTTCCAGGTGCACTTGAAGTACCCTGACTGCCATGTGCTCCTGGACAAAGGTCCCCCTCCCGGATACAGAGCCACTCCAAGTTGGAGACAGGGCCTCAGACCAGGACAGCTAAGGGGACCCCTGCAGAGAGGGTCCACTCTACTCCAGGGCTTGAGAGTCTGCCACCGGCCCAGCCCTACGCAGCCTGATCCCACATTCCCCTGCCGCTAGGCAGGGACCCTCCGACCTATTGTGCCCTAAGGGGAAAGGAGAGGAGACGCCAAGGGCATGAGCAGGACAGGACAGCCCAGGAGCTTCCACACTGTTGCTCTTGGTCAAAGCAGACTTCCACATCTCTGCTGAACAGCCTGGAGCAGACACAGGAAAGAGCCAATTCTGTGACTTTATCAGGCATCAGAGTGTCTTGGACAGCCTCTGCCCCTGCTGCACTGCCCTGGCTGGGACACAGAGAGGAGGCTCCGAGGAGGCCCTGGCAGGCTTGGGCTCCAGGTCGGCCTGCTGTGCGACCCGAGCTCTTGAGACTTTGGCTGGCCTTTGCCTGTCTCAGGGTGTCTTGGCAGGCCCGCCTCAGGCTGCTGGCAGTCTCCACTTGGGGTTTAGAAGGTGCCCAGGGCAGCCCCTGGGACCGGAGCTGTCTCTCCAGAGGATGGTCAGAAGACCTGGCACCGCAGCCTCACCCCACTGGGGGCTCTGGCCAGCCACCCTCCTTCACTCACCTTGCAGTGGCTTGGAGGCCCCCTGGACTTTGGAGTGCAGAGTGGGGTTGCAGCTTGCCCAAGGGGATCACGATTCTTACAACCTGTTCCCCAGGCAGGGCAATCTGCCCCTTCCTCAACCCTAACACACCCACTGTGGGAGGAGGGAGGGGACGGCTGCCAGCCCCAGAGCTGGTGTGGAACCTTTACTCCTAAGTACTGAGGGAACTGGGACCCCCTCTGCACCCCCTCCATGGCTCTCGTCTCTCTCCAGTCATCTGAGCCTGGGGAACCAGACGCCTCGGCATCAAGTCTATTCTCTCTGTCTCTCTGTGCCCCCACTCCCCTCGCCCCCCAAGGCTGCACCATCTATGGGGGCAAAAGGAGCCCCCTCACCCACACTAGACCCCTTTGGGCCAGCTGGGCTCTCCTGAAGCCTGCCCCACTTGTTGGGGCTCTGTTCACCACTCTGCTTGATTTTGTGCCTCAGTTTCCCCTGGTGCTGAGAAATTGGGGGACAAAGAAAAGGAGTTGTCAAAGGCCCCTCTTGCCCAGCTCGGAGATCCAGGAGTCGGTGCGGGGAGGGTTGAGTGGACCTTGCTCTGAGCTCAGGTCCTGGGGGAGGACAGAGCGCGACGGCGGTCCACTGCAGGTTTCCGACCGCTGTCCCTGGTGCTGAAGCGGCTCGGCCTTCTCTGGCCTACGGTGAGCGGTAAGCGCCTGGGGCGTCCTACCCTACTCTCAACACCCCGAACTCACAGCCCAACTCACTCACGGACACACAAGTGCACACTCGGGTCTGCTGGCACGCCGGGTACGCACAAAATCCCCGGCCACATGGGGGGCCCCCTGTGCACCCAGCCCGGTGACACGCACGTGCAGCCCCCCCAACCACTCCAACATACGACAGTGACCCCTCATGCAGACACATCCCAAGGGACACACCCCCCGCTCACCCTGCAGCCCCCCACACGCGCTCGGCCTGCAGGGACACGCGTGGTCCACTCTAGCCGGCCATGCAAACATCCCTCCAGGATCAAGAGTCGCCAACATCCGTGGCCCTGACCCCACCAGGCTTGAACCCAGGGCTTAATCCCCCGCAGCAAACACACGAGCCCCCCTCTCCCTTCACTGGCCCGCGCACAGCCCTGACCGCAGCCGGACGCGCCTCTCCCGCGGCGCAGCGCGCAGGTGAGGACAGAGGGAGTAAGCGGGCCGCTTAACCCCGTCGCCACCGGCCCCTCCCTGGCGCCCGCACTTCCTCCTCCCTCCCCTCTTCCGCTCCGCCGCCTCCCCGCGCCCACGTTCCCCTCTAGTCGTCCTCTCCGCCCGGCGCTCGGACCCCTGCAGACCGCGCGCCGGGGGCGACCGGGGCGTGGGCAGGAGCGCGCAGGGGTCAGGGCCGGGCCCCTACGGGGAGGAGCCTGGCGCGGTCGGGGCGGGTCCGGGCGCGCCCGAGGTCACCAAGGGGCCCGAGGTCACCCGCGGGGCGCGGCGCCCCGGACAGCCCCTGGTCGCGGGCGGGGCCAGCTACCTGAAGTCACTGTAGGGGTGGATGATCCAGGCGCCCGCCGACTTGACGCGCTCCTGCTCGCGCTCCACCGCCTTCTGGCTGCCGAACATCCGCAGCGAGAACTTGTTGACGCCGGGCTGCAGGAGCGCGCCGAACTGCCGCTGCATGAAGCTGGCCTGGCTGCCGCGCGGCTCCCCCGCCGGGCCCGCCTCCTCGCTGGCCGCCTCGTCGGCCGGCGCCGGGCCCGCGGCCGCCCCGCGGCACGAGAACGACACCTTGGGGCCGCGCGCCGGGGCCTCGGGCCCCGCGGGGCTGCACTGCGGCTCGCAGCGGCCGCACTCGCCGTTCGGGCTGCCCTTGGCCGTGCCGGCCGCGCCCGGGGTGCCCGGGCGGCCGCACGAGCTGTCGCGGCTGCGGAGCCGGGCCCGCGGGCCGCCCTCATCCGCCGCCTCGGGGGGCGCCGCCTCGGCCCGGGGAGGCTGGGGGGCGGCCGCGGGCCCGGGGCCCGGGGGCGGCGCGGGCGGCGGCGGCGGCGGCTGCGGCTGGGGGAGCGCGGGCGGCGGCGGCCCCGGCGCGGCGGGGGTCGCGCCCGGACTCTCCCCGGGCCGCCCGCCGCCCCCGCGCGTGTCCATGGCGAGGCGGCGCCGGGCAGTGCGGAGCGGAGCCGCCGCCGCCGCCGGCCGGAGCCCGAGGGAGGGGGGGAGCCGGGGGCGGGGCGAAGAGCCGGGGGCGGAGCCTGTCGCGGGGGAGGGGAGGCACGGGAGCCCCGCCTCCGACCGCGCCCCCTGCCCCGCGCGCCCCGCCCCGGCCCGGAGCTCGGGAAACTGAGGCGGCGGGTGGAGGCGCCCCAAGGTCACGCGGGCACGGGTCTGGGATCCATGCGCAGGCCTGAGCGCAGCAGGGAAACTGAGGCTGGGGAGGGCAAGGACGCGCCCAAGGTCACCGCCGAGCAGAGCTCGCGCGACCTTGGGGGGGGGCCTTCTCCCGGCGCCTCCGCGCTGGCCTTCCTTTCTCTGGAGGGCAGGGCTGGGCGGGGCCCTTTGGCGCGGGGGCTCCAGTGGTGTCGCCAGGCGGGTCATCGCCCGCCTCTTTTTTCTATAGGTTTGAAAATTTCCATAATAGCAGGGTTTTTAGAGGCCGCTGAGTCTCAGTCACGCGCGGGTCCTGGACAAAGGGCTTTAGGAATGTTATTTCGGGCGGGCGGGATGAGGCTGACTCTCTGGGCTCCCACAGCGGCCACCCCCCACCAGCTGCCCGGGGGGAAACTGAGACCCCGACTGGAACACTGGATCCGGGCCTCTGTAAGGGGTGGGTATTAGATGGCTGAGGTCACCATGGGAATGGGGGGGGAGACCCAGAGTCTCCCTCTTTCTCCCTGCTGTCCTGTCCTCTTGACTGGGGTCCCAGCTCCTCTCCTCCCAACTCTGGAAAAACTGACTGATTGGGGGAGGATGGACAAACGCTCAGGCCCCTGTCCCAGCTCTCCCTCCTCACCCATCTCAACCATGGAACTGGGAGCAAAGGGGGCCCTGGGGGCAGGGGGCTTGCTCCAGCCTTCAGAGCAATCTGTCAGAGTGACCACAGCAGTGGGGGAGGGATCCCACTCATCGCTGCACACAGGTGTCCAAGAGTTGATAGTGGCTGGGCTGGCTGTGTGGAAGGCATGACCCCATGACCTTTTTTGTACTCTGGGTGGGTGGGCTGGGGAGGGGGCTGTAGCCCTACATGCTCCGGCACCAAGCCACCAGGCCCCTAGACCCTTTAGGTGGTCCTGCCATGCACCCTCAGCTATAGAGGTAGGTAGGAGGCAAGTGGTGGGCAGCCGTTTCTCCCCAGGGGGCTGGGCAGGCTGGGCAGGCGAAGGTGGCACTGCCAGGCTGCAGCCCGCCCAAGGCAGAGGCGTGCTTTGGCTGAAGGGGGGTCTTTTATGTTCGCCCTGGGAAGATGTCAGGCTGGGCAGGTCGCCAGAGCCCCAGGGCTGCAGGCTGAGCCTGAGATGAGGCCTGCCCAGCCTGGAGCAGGGGCAGAGTGCAGCTCCTCCTCCAGGCCCCCTGCCCTGGGACCACAAAGGAGCCTGGTACTAGGGGGTCCCAGCCCCTCCCAGAACCTCGGGGGGCCTTGTTGCCAGGCTTGAGTGCCATATCTCCAGCCGCAGCTCTCAGCCTGCATCAGTCTGTCTTCCCCACCACGTGGGGCGGTCTTTTCACCCATTCTTTAAAAACTATGTAGTGCCCATCTGGCCCTCAGGTACTGGGTGTGCAGGAGGCCCCGTGCAAGTTAAGAGAGGCTGGAGGTCAGGTCCAGGCAGAGTCCCTTGGGAGAAAGGCCAGACCACTGGCCATTGAAACCCTGCAGAACAAGACCACCACAAGAGGGCCATCATTAGCTGGGTTTGGCCTGGAGAGGAGGGCCGTGGTGAACACAGCAGCTCACCGCTGGCCAAGTGGCAAGAAGTTCTGAGACCTGAGAAGCTGGTTGACCAGCTAATGAATGTTCTCTAAAAAAGAACCCCCAAAATACTGCCATTGAAGTCGATGCCGACTCAGACACCCCACCACACACACACACACACACACCTTGTGGGTTTCCAGCAAGATGGTGGCAGATTCGAGTGGAAAGCCGTCTCTTCGGAGGAGCAGCTGGTGGTTTCCAAGTGGTGGCCTGAGCCCACCACCAGGGCTCCTTGAATATGCTCTAGTGAGTGTCACTGCCCTGACTGTGCGAAGGGGCTGAGCAGGGAAGGGGCGAGGGAGGTGCCGGGGGGGGGGGGGGGCCTGTGCCCAGGTGCCTCTGGAGACGGGGCTGTAAGAGTGGCGATGGGAGACAGACCATGCCTAGCTCATTGCAGAAACTCAGCTGAACAGCAGGAGGTGGGCTGGGGGCTCCCAGGGGCTTGGGGTGAAGAAATACAGCAACTCCCACATCCCTGGACACTTCCGACTTCTCTAAAGCCTGCTGTGGCCTCCATGTCCTCTGGCAACCCTCCCCATGCTGGGTACCAGGTCCCCCTTCCCACTGGCGGGTACCTCCTCTCCAACCTCCAGGGACACTGCCCTTGGCGTCCTTGCCCATGGAAACATGGCCCCATGAGCAGACCAGGTGACAGACAGCCCAGAGTCCTGGAAGGGCCAGTGACTGTGGATCCACTTTTATCACCAGGGAAACTGAGGCCCAGGGAAGTGGGGCTTGTCCAAGGTCTCAGAGCTATGTCTGTGCACAAGGTCTGTCCCTACAACTTTTTCCTGACCTCCCTGCATTTAGGGATCTGGACTTTCTTTGGGGTCCTTGTTTACTTTCCCACATCACAGAACATAGGGTGAGGGTGTAGAGGGGGTGACCAGTCTGTTGCCCCGACTATAGCCCACTTCTTCTCATGGCTTCTCCCATCAATAATGGGGTCACTGCCCCACCCCTAGTTCCCCCATAAAGTGGGGTGCAGCTGGGCCTCAGCGTGAGGACTGCAGGGAGAGGCGGGGTATGGGTTGGGGTGTGAATGGGTCTTTGTTCCTCTAGCCGCCCTGCTCTGCCCACGGGGCTGGGATGCCTGAAACCCCGTGGTTCCCAGGACCATCCTGCAGGAGGGCCCTCTATCTTGGCAGATGACCCATGGAAACTGGAGACACCTTTACCTCTGGGAAAACTGAGGCAGGCCTGAGCCAGAGGGCCGGACCTCTGGACCTGACACTAGCTGCTGAGTGGAATAAATGAATGAATCAAGAGCACTTACAGGGAGTGAATGAACCGATGACTGTGTGCAGGAAACTTTCACCAGATGTTTGCTGTCAGTAGCAGAACCAGGAGGAAATTCACGTGGCAATGCCTATTCTCTGGGGGGCCCTCCTTGCCACTTCTTCCCGGAACCCCCTACCCCCTGCTGACATCACCCCTAAGCCCTGGGGTGGTGAGCTCAGGGGCAGACCCAGTAGGCGACACCAGGAGGGAAGTCAGGTGTCACCTTGTGCCCAGGCTCTCTGCTGGCCACCTTTAGGAGTACCTGCCCTCAGGCTCCTACACAAGAGTCCCCCCACCAGCATCAGGTATCTACCGGTATCACAATGCCAACACAGGGTGCCAGGCCACTGCACCAACCCCAGTGGAGCCAGCAGGCCCTGGCCACTGCCTGTGCATCCCTCTGCACCATGTGGCTCCCTCTGCTGGTGGAAGGGGCAAAGGCCAGGAGCTGGCTTTAGGGGCTCTGAGGCAGCTGGTTAAATTCTCTAGAACGGCGAGTCACATGGCCTGGGGTCCTACTTCTGAGGGGGCAGTCCGCAGGGGAAATAAGTGGCCTGCAGCACCAGAAAGTACGGGAGCCACACCCAGTGGGGTTTTCTGGTCTCTCTAGGACAGTCCCCCTCTTCAGCCCCACACACGTCCACCCCACCTGTGTACCCCACTCCCAAAACTGTGGGTCGGTCCTTGGTGAGCTGAGAGCCCTCTAGCCTGGGGGTACGGGGTCAACTAACACTGGTCTAGGGCCAGAAAACAGACAGGAGCCTAAGGGGAGCCGAGTCAACCTTTATTGGTGAACAGGGGGTCAGGTGGGAGGTCTTTCCAGCAGACCCCACCGCTCACTCACAATTGCAGTTGGCGCGCATCAGGGCCTGGGGACACATGCGACTCCAGTCACGGTTGTGGATGGGGACGGGGCACAGCAGGACAGGGGAGTGCACAGGGTCCCATCAAGCACCCAGGGTGCAGGAGACTTGGGGAGACACCTGGTTTGGCTGGAAGGAGGGACTGGCTTCTGACTGTCATCTCTGGGTGGGGCTGGCTCCCCAGGTGGCTTCCAGAGGGAGGGGCGACGTCTGACTGCTGGAGGGGCCGCTCCCTTGTCCGAGACTTCAGGTGGCCTGCAATGGGGTTGGGAAAGGCTCAGAAGAGCCTCCTTAGTAAGGAGCAGGGCCAGGGTGGGGAATCACTCTGCCCCTCGCCCCGCCCACCTGCGCTCAGCTGGAGTTCCTCTGGCGGATCTGTTTGTCTTTGTCATTCACGCTGTGTCCACTGCTCTTTCTGTGGAGGAGAGGTGGCTGCTATGCACCTGGCCAGAGACCAGTCCCCCATCCCACGGGTGGCGAGACCCCCCCCCAAGACTCACAGTGGTGCGGAGCCCATGTCCTCATCTGAGCAGATGCAGTCACGGTGCAGGCGTGGAAGAGAAGGGGGGTGGGAGTGGTAATGTCAGCTCACTGGACCCTGTGGCCTCCGCGCCCCCGGCTGTCCCCCCCACCCCAGGATGCAGCACCTCCGGGTCCCGCCTCACCATCCAGGACCTCCTCAGGCTTGCGCCGCTTCTCGTAGATGAAGATGATGGTGACCAGCACGAGGACCTCAGCCACAATGCCCAGGAAAGGCCAGAGGGCAGCCAGGCGGCTGCGCACCCGCAGTGTCAAAGTGGCAGAGTGAGTGCCCATGGAGCTGGTCCCATTGCACACGTACGTGCCGGGGTCGCTCTCCATGTCCAGGTTCTCGATATGTAGCTCTGTGTGCCCCTCCCAGGACCGCACCATGACCTTGCTCTGCGAGCCATTGGCAAGGACCTGCAGGTGGGCGGGTGGAGGGGCGGGGCTGGTCAGGGCCAGGGCGTGGATCGGGGCCAAGGGGTGGGGTCTGCGATGAGAGACGGGGGAACTGGGGGAACTAAAGCGGTGGTGGAGGGGAAGGGGTAGTTAGGCCAGGGCTGGGACCGGCTAGCATCTGCCCACCTGCTCAGTCGCATCTACTTTCTTGTACCAGACCCACTGGGTGACGGGCGGGTGGGAATCCGACTTGCATTTCAGCGTGATGCTCTCGCCCTCGCTGGCGTGCTCTGACTTCTTCACGGCGTAGACCCGGGGAGGCCCTGGGGTGGGGCGGGGGTTGGCATGGCTGAAACATGCCCCTGCTGAAGGCCGCCCCAGGAGCCCCCTCCCCAGACCCCTCCACCGGAGCACTCACCCTTCACGGGGATGGAGGCCCTGCCAGCTGGCTCGGGCAGGAAGATGCAGGTGTAATGGCCCCCACTTTCATTGGCACTCACCCTGCGGGAGGGGGTGGGGCACCATGAGGGGCAGGGCCTCAGTGTGCCCTCCCAGCCCCCACCCCCTCAACACGCAATATGCATATGCACACACAACCGCCCCCACCCCCAACAGGGCCAGGCGGGGCTCACAGGTATTCAGTCCTCAGATCAGGCAGTTTGTCCTCCTGGAGCACCTTGTCCCCGCGCATCCAGCGGTGGCCCTCAATTGTGGTGGAGCTGCTGTTCAGAGCGCATATCAGGCGAGACTTGGGGCCGGATTCCTCCACCGAGGTTGAGACCATGCCCTCTGAGAAGCCCCCAATAAGAAACGGGTCAACGTGGGTCATGCATGGTGGTGGTGGTGGGGCATGGGACAGGCCACCCACTACAGGTGCAGCGCGAACAGCAGAGCATCGCTGGTTTTGGGGGAGGCTGGGACTGAATGCCCAGCTTTGCGAATCCCGGTTCCAGCCACTGTGTGTGTGTGTGTGGCGGGGGGGAGGGAGGGGAGCAGGGCCTCCACCCGCACCCGTAGAAGCAGGCCAGAGTCTGGTGTGGGCAGGCCTGCCTGGGCCTGAAGCCCCCTAGCAGCAGCTGACTTACAGGTGGTGGCTTTGACCCACTGTGACCTGACAGGGCACAGTAGACCAGCCCTTTAGAGCTCCGCAGGCCGGCAGTGTCTACAGGTGCGGGGCCCCTCATACTTGCAACCAGAGCTGTCTGTGGCCAGAAGCCCAGGGTATGCTCCACTGCACCCCAGGCTCCCGGAGGCTGTCTTTCTAAGAGTCTAGACTTGGAAGCAGTTTAGAATGAGGAGCGGAGAAGCAAGCCTAGAGTCCTGGGGGAGGCAGGAAGGTTCCTAAGCTCAGGATGGGTCCCCAGCTCCCTCAGGGTCAGATACTGACACCCATGCTCCCAACAGAGGAGCAGCAATCGAGCCAGGGAGCACTATGAGTACCGGGCGCCCATGGAGAGGACGGAGCCAGGCTGAGCCCGTGCCAGCACTCACATGGGCGCATCAGCACATTTGCCCGGGCACGGGCCCAGGGAGTGGGGCGCCCGGGTCAGGTGGCTGAGGTTGGGGTCATTGCTGGCTCTGCACTCGTAGGTGCCGGTGTTGTCTGAGGTGAGGCCAGCGATGGACAGAGTGCTGGCCGCGTCCTGGCGGTAAGTGGTGTGGATATGGTCTTGCTAGGCACTGTCCTAGACCTGGGTGCAGGTTGCATCGGGTGTGGGGCCCTGGCACCACCACTGGATCTCAGGGACGGGGCTGCCCACAGCCTCACAGTGCAGGTGTACCTGCTCTCCAGGCCCCCGTTCTTGGGACAGCTGGGACCTCAAGAAGCCGGCTGTATGTCCAGCGGTTGAGTGAGTAGAGAGGGAGGGCAGTGCTGTCTCCCTGGCCCTGCTGGGCACCCTGAGTGTCAGGGGGCGCTGCCCCAAGGTTGGGACCTGGATCTGCCAGAATAGGGTAAGGACAAGACCCCTCAGGGCCATTGTGAGCCAGCACCGGGCGTGCAGAGCCCCCTTACCTGAAAAGGCAGAAGGGAGAAGAGCCCCTGCCCTGTCCAGGGTAGGCAAGGGAACACCCCAAGGTGGGGACCGCCTGGTCCACGCCCTGTCTGAGCTTCTCGGAAGGCAGCGTGCCTCCCTCCCCAGGATTGCAACACTGGCAGCAGCGGCAGGAAGTGGAGTAGAGTGCCTCCCTCCCAGCTACTGCCTTCCCAGTCCACAGACACGGCCCTCCCACAAGGGCGCCACCTGCTGGGCGCCCAAGACTTGGGGCTGCTCTGTGAAAGCAGTCCCCCCTGAGGGGTTCTTGGAGAGCACCCCTTGGGTCAGCCACTCCCCACGGAGGTGATGATCACACCTGTGATGAGACCTCACAGGACAGGAAGGGAAAAGCCCCAAACCTGCCAGTGACAGACCCCACCCCCACAGTTCCCCACAACAGGTACACCCCCACCCCCACAGGGCCCCAGGGCTGCCCTAACCCTTGGCTGTCATAAAGTATGCACTGCCTCTGGCAGCCACACAACCTTAAGTAATGTCACCTTCTTCTAAAAACAGCGCTCCCTCTGCTTCCCCAGGCGCCGGCTAGGGGCCTGTTGTAAACAAGGCCTGCAGGGAAGGTGCCTGGCCCAGGAGCAGCGGATAGCCACCCTCCACCCCCAGAACTCCCAGTCCCTGGGAAACGAAGGGTGGGACTGGGAGCTCCTGACTCCACCATGGGTGTCTGAGGCGCTAGGGGTGCCTGTGGAGAAATGAGGTGGGGGTGCAAGCTCAGACTGGGCCACCCCACAAGCTGTACTTGGAAGTGGGTGGGAGAGCCCCTCTGTGCACAGCCCACGGCTAGGAGGCCACCCCCAGGCCCTCCAATCCTGAGGTCTGTGTACGGTCCCTTTGCGTGGCTCTTTAACAGAGAACGCAGCAGGGGGCCAGGAGTCAGGCAGGGAAGTGGTGTCTTGCTAGTCTCCCCCTCGACCCATCAACACACTGGCCCCCTAGATGAACAAAAACTTCCAGAATGAACTGGGGGGGGGGGCAACGGAACGACCTCAATTGACCTTGGGGCAGCTTCCCGCTGGTCTGGGCCTCACTTTCCACCACTCCCCCCTAGTAATAACAGGTGTGGACTCCAGGGCTGGTCTCCCAGGTCAGAGGCGACTGAGATAAGGCACTGCTGGAGGCCCCCACGCTGCCCAAACCCTTGCAAGAATGATAATCCCCTCACCCGCACCCGGGAGGTGGAAGGATTTCCCCTGGAGAAAGGCGGGGGAGAGGTGGGGGCAGAGACTGGGGGCTGCATTCCAGGGGGTAGGGGCAGGAGGGGCCGTCCCTGGGGGCGCTAGGACTCTAACACGGGCTCCAGGCAAGGGGTCAGCCCGGACACGCCCGCAGATCACCCCCTCCCCCCAGGCCCTGCAGATCCAAGGGCCCCCTGAAGGGGAGCAATGTTAGGGCGGCCAGGCTAAAGCCGGCCCTGCAAGAAGACTGAAGGGGGCAGTCTCGAGCCCCCCACCCACAGCAAACGCCCTCGCCCTGAGGTCAGGCCCTACTGGACCCTCCAAGCCTCGGGCCCCGCCAGACCCCCAAAGCCCCACCCGAGCTCGGGCTTCGGGCCCAGGCTCCATAGGGACCGCCGCCCCGCCACCTTCCCCAACATCGGGGGCTTCCCCACAGGCCCCCGCGGTCCCCTCTAGACCTTTCCACGCAGGGCCTGGGGCCCGCCTGCGACCCCAGCCCCCGCCCAGTTCCAGACGACCCCGCGACCCTGGCCCCGGCTCTCACCGGCTTCAGAGGCGCCTTCGGTGACCAGGGCCGCGACCGCCAGCACCACGAGCAGCGCAGCCGCCATGTCGCCTCGTTCACTCTGCGACCGGACCGCCACCAACCGCCTGCCGCCGCCGCCGCCGCCGCCGCCCGCGGCCGCAATAAGAAGCGGCGGAGCCTGGCGAGTACGCGCACGCAGGGCGGCGCCGGGCGAACGTGCGCACGCAAGGCACGCCGGCCGCCCGCCTGCGCACGCGCGGTGACGCACGAACGCCCCGAGAGGCGCCGGGAACGTGACCTGGGGAGCCACGCCTTCCGGCCGCCCGGGCCCTGGGTTGCTAGGCAACGGGGGCGGAGCCTGCGAGGGCCGACCTGGAACCTCAGTTTACCTTCTAGGACACGCGCTAGCGTTTCCTACACGTCCGTTCATCCTTTCATCTCTGGTTCTTCCGAGGACTCTTCAGGCCCCAGACGACCACCTCCTGTGTCGCTAACCCCCACCCTGGGGCGAATGCCGGCTGCATTTTCATTTCGGAGAGTATATCTATATAAATATATTAATATATATATTTAAATGAGTATGCCCATCGTTCCGTGGTGGCCCCCCAACCATAGAAGTATTTTCGTTGCTACTTCTTCGTTGTCATTTTGCTACTGTGTTGAATCGGTCCAGCCCCGAGAAAGGGTCGTTCGACCCCCAAGGGGGTCGCCACCCAAGGTTAAGAACCGCTGCCCCAGTGTTTTGGTTTTTTTTAATGTGTGTCTGAAATTCCAGTTTAATTCCGCTTGCTCTGGTACTTCTGCCCTGGGGTCGGTGTGGTTTACTAACAAATATCTTTACAAATGGGGAACGCTGTGTGGGACTTTAATCTTAAAAACGAATAATAAAGAGACAGGGTGGCCGTGTATTGACTCATTTAGTTTATTGCGGAGCCAGCTCCTCTGGGACACATCTGTGTTTGAGCGAACAGAGGAAGCTCGCGGGGAGTTTGGCTGCGCCCCGGGAAGGCCCGCAGTTCGAAACCACCAGCCCCTTAGCAAGGGAAAGACGAGGCTTTCCACTCCCATAAAGTGGTTAGGTTCCGGAGACACACAAGGGCAGATTTGCCTTGTGTAGGGTCTCCGCGAGTCGAACCGACCCACTGACAGTGAGTTTGATTTGGGCTTAGGGTATAAAAGGCCCCGCCTTTCAAATATCAGGAGCAACATTTATTTAGGTCTCAAGTGGAAAAGACAAAGACATCGTCGGAAAGAGTGGGGTCTTTAGCAGGTGGTCCAAGGTTGACAGAGGACTGAGAGAGGGAAGGAAATTGTCACAAAGCATGATGGGTTGTAGGATCAGGTGCATAACACTTGCGGACTGGAGGACATACGAGGGAATGAGCTATGACACACCCATGATGGTGGAAAAAAAACAATTGGCCCAAGGCCCTTGCACCAAGCCAGTCAAAGGCCTGACTCAGGATTCCCTGAGTGGTGCTGGAGGTGGGTGATAAAAAGCGTTCTCAAGTGCTCCTCCTGAGGGCAAGACTTGTCAGTGAAAGGCCAGGAGGAATTCGGTGGAGGTTTATAACACTGTCACTGCTGGAGAGAAAGGCGGGGCTCTGTACTCCCCTACTACCAGCTGTTGCCCTAAGGTGCCCTGGGTTCTGACTCATAGTGACTGGACACACAGCAGAACCTGACACCGCCCTGTCATGTCGCCCTCACAACTACCGGTAATGGTGCTTCAGCCCACTATTGCAGCCACTGTGCCTCAGAGGCCTACTGGGTTGCCCTTGGGCCTTGGACCCACAGGGTCCACCCTCTGAAGCCACCAGCCACCCCTCGGGAGAAAGAGCTAGAAGCTTTCTTCTGTAAAGAGTTATAGTCTCATAAACCTACCAGGGCAGTCCTACCCTGTCCTGTTCAGTTTCCCCGGTCCTGCACCATCCTCGCCATTCTTGGTATGAAGGCTGAGCCCATGGTCACAGCCACCACTGTGTCCGTCCATCTCGTCGAAGGCCTTCCTCTCTTTCACTGCCCATCCGCTTGGCCAAGCATCCTGTCCGTCTTCAAGGACTGGCCTCTCCTGACAACAGGTTCAAAGTGTGTAGGACAAAGTTCTCCATCCTTGTTCCTAAAGAGCACGACAGACTGGTTTGTCCTTTTGGCCGTCCATGGTACTTTCAGTGTTCCTCACCAGCTCAATTCAGGCGCAGATTCTTCTTTGGCCTTCCTTATTTAAGATCCATTTTCACTGCATAGGAGGTGGTTGAAATACCATGGCTTGGGGCAGACAGACCGCAGTCCTCAGAGTAACTTCCCTGCTTGCTGTTTCTTAACCCTCTGAGAGGTTTTGTGCAGCAGATGTACCCAATGCAAGGCATCGTTTCATCTCTTGACTGCTGTTTCCGTGAGCATTGATCGTGGATCCAAGCAAGACAAACTACTTGACAACTTCAACCTTCCGTCCATTTACCGTGCTGTTACTTACTGATCCAGTTGTGAGGGTCTCGGCCTTCCTGTCGTTGGGGTGTAAGCCACACGGAGGCCTACAGCCCTTAATTGGCATAAACAAGGGTTTCCAATCCTCCTCCCTTTCAGCAAGCAAGGTTGTGTCAGCCGCACACCTCGGGCTGCTAAGAAGCCTTCCTCCGGCCGGGGCGTCACATTCTTCTCCGTATCATCCAGGTTCTCCGGTGATTTTCTCAGCACACAGCTTGACCAAGTGTGGTGAGAGATGCCAGCCGGCCCACGCCTTTGCTGATTGGAACACCACGCAGGATGCCCTCGTTCTCGTGATCGAGGCACAAGCTCCACAGCAGCGACGACGTGTTTTGCAATTCCCATTCTTCTCAAGGTCATCCCCAGATGGCGATGGCCCACCCAGTGGATGTCTTGGTAAAATCGATAAAAGACGAGGAAGCGTCTTCCTGGCATTCGCTGCTTTGAGCCAACATCCACATGGCATTGGCCACGATGTCTCTTGTTCCACGTCCTCTTCGGAAACTGGCAGCCGAGCGTCTGGCAGCGCCCTCCTGTGTCCTGCCGCAGCCATTGTCCGATGATCTTTATCGTCGCTTTACTTGCACGTGATATCGATGATACAGTTCTATCTATAACCCGGGAGTCCTTTGGAGCCGCCTTCCTTTGGAACGGGTGCAAAGATGGATCTCTGCCAGTCAGTTGGCTGAGCAGCTGTCTTCCAAATTTCCTATGATCGACGAGTGAGTCCTTCCAGTGCTTCATCAGCTTGTGGAAACAGTTCAGCTGGGGTCCCACCCATTCCTAGAGCCTTCTTTGGGGCTAATGCTTGCAGTTCGGCTGGAACTTCTTCCTCCAGCATCTTTGGTCCTTGCTCACAAGCCATCTCCTGAATCCTAGTCCCCTAATAGCCCTTCAGGGAAACTCCTAAAGGAGAGCTCTTCAGGTTGCTTGTTCAAGAACTCAGCGAGATTGGACCTCTGTGGTGGCTCAAACACGTCAACGTGAACCTCCCCACACTCAATGCGCAGAATTTTACATTCTAACTCAGAGGCGGTTAGCGTGTACAATTCTGACACGACACATCCAGCGGTTAGAGCAAAGATTCTCGCAACTGGACCGATAGGGAACACCATGATAAACGGAGAAAAGATTGAACCTGTCAGGGGTTTCGCCTTGCTGGGATCCACCATCGGGGCTCGTGGACGCAGCAGTCAGGAGGTCAGACGCATTGTGTTGGGCGCATGCACTGCATAGGCCTCCTGAAAGTGTCGAGAAGCAAGGATGTCACTTTGAGGACGAAGGTGCGCCGGACCGCAGCCCCGGTGTTCTCGACGGCCTCACATGCATGTAAAAGTTGGGTATTGAATTAGGGAGGTCAAAGGAGAACCCATGCCTTTCCCTTAGGGTGCTGACGGAAACCATGGAAAGGACTAACACTCCTGTGGTGGAAGAAGCAAGTCCAGAGTGCTCCTAAGCAGTGAAGATGGAGACCCCGGCCTCACCTGCTTTGGGCACGTTGTCAGGAGAGACCAGTCCTGGAGAAGGACGTCATGTTTGGTAAAGTGGAGGGGCGGTGAAAAGGAGGAAGGCCCTGGACGAGATGGACGGACGGACACCGCGGCTGCAACAGTGGACTGGAACATTTGTGAGCATGGCCAGGACGGGGCAGCGTTTCCATCTGTTGCGTGGCGGGCCACTGCGGGTCTGAAGTGACTCCACAGTACCAAACGAGGAGTGAGCAGAACCTTAGGGCTGATAGGAGAGCTCCTCACCTGAGTCTCTCAGAGCAGGGTCTGCTGGGACATCAGAGTCTCCTCTCTCCAGGGGCATCTCTCTCCAGGGGTGTTAGTCTGGGTTGACTGGAGAAACAAATTCATAGAGACAGGTGTATATAGGAAAGAGCTTTATATACAAGAGTAATTGAATATTGAGAAAAATCTCAGCCCAGTGCAGATCAAGTCCGGTATTAGCCCATATGAGTCTGATATTACCAATCTATAAATTCCTCTTCAGACTCACACAACACATGCAATGATGCCAAATGCAGGAGGATCACAGGCCAGTGGATAGAAAGTCGAGTTCCAGAGGCAATGGAAGCATCTCAGCACTGGCAGGGGTCTCCACGTGGCTTCTCCAGCTCCAAGTAGGCATGAGCTCTATCAGCTTAGCGCCAGGTGGCTCGTCAGTACAGCATCTCTCAGGGAGTGAGCAGAGTGTCTTCCCGCCTCCAAGGAGGAAATACAGGAGTTCCCAGCATCCTCAGGATTCAGACCACGCCCACACAAAGGCCTCATTGGCTGTATCCTGGTTGACAGTCTAGACTCCACCCCTACACTCTGAATCCTCAAATTAACACCAGATGATGTAACCACCACACCAGGGCCAAGACTAGAGTGTTGTGTGGATGAGGATCTCAGGGCTGGTTTGCTGGTCTAATTGTCCCGGGTTCCCCTTTGTCACAGCGTGCCACGTTAAAGCCAATTCTGTGTCCCTCACAGGCTCTGGTGCTCGTGTGTTCATTTTATCCAGTTCTAAGGTGTGCCTACCCCATTAGTGTCTCCACTCCCCGCACGCTGCTGTGTTAAAGGTCCGACCCACAGCGGCCCTGTGTACAGCAGTGGGAAGCCCTGCCCGGGCCTGCGCCACCTCACCATCATTGCTGAGTCTGAGCCCATCGTGGCCGCCAGTGAGTGTGCCAGTCAGCTCGCCAAGGGTCTTTCTTGTTTACATTCGCCTTGTACGTTGCCAGGCACGGGGTCCTTCTCCAGGGACGGGTCTCTCCTGACAACACGTCTGAAGTACGTGAGACCAAGTCTCACCCTGCCCGCCTCTAAGGAGTGCTCCGGGTCTGCTTCCCAGGATGTTTCTCAGCACCGTCGTGAAAATGTCTGGATCCTCCTTCCGTCTCCCTTGGTCCCCGTTCATCCCTAACTGAGATGCAGTGGACGGGACTGGACACAGCAGTCCCTCAGCCTTCAACAAGACAGCTTTGTTCCTATACACGAGGAAGAGGTCTTGTGCCGCAGATTTACCCAATGAAATACGTCCTTTGGCTTCTGGCTTGCTGATTCTATAATGCTGGTGACGTCTCCAAGCAAGATATGTTCTTTTATATTTTTTCCCTGACTTACACATTAAAAAAATCATTTTATTGGGGGCTCTTATAGCTTTTCTAACATTCCATACATCAATTGCATGCAGCGTATTTGTACATCTGTTGCCATCATCATTTACAAAACATTTTCTTTCTACTTGAACCTTTGGTATCAGCTCTTCTTTTACTCCTCCTGAATGATGCTTTTTAAAAAATTTAGTCGTTTTTACTAATCAGTAGCTACTAAATGTTTAGCATCTTAAAAGAATTAATATAATATTTTTATTGACATATCTTCCTCATTCCACTATATCTCTTCCCTTCCCATACAGTTCTGTTGTTCAGCCCCATCGGGTGGGGGTCATGCAATGCTGTCAACTCCCTCCTCCCTCTCCCCACCCCTGCCCCATCACTTCCCACCCCACCCCCAGGGAACCATTACTCCTGTCACCCAAGATAAGGGTCTGACAGTCTTCTCCATGAAATAAAACTCCGCACAATCCACGGGATAGAGGGCGTCGTGATGAACAGACGTGATGAGCAGCTCTCCGGAGAGCTGTCATCATTGATCTTCATTAGCAAGGGCTTCAAGTCCTCCTCCCTTTCAGCCAGCAAGATTGTAGCCTCTACATATTGCAGGTGGCCAACAAGCTTTCTCGCAGTGTTTGCTCAGCGTGAAGATGGAGTACATACGGTGAACGGATAGACTGGGAGCCCACCTTTCCTGATTTCACACCGGGCCGCGCTCCCTTGTTCTGTTCACACAGACTGCCTCTCGATCCGTGTGCAGGCTCTGCGGGAGCACAATGAAGCGTTCTGGAATTCCCAACACTCTCAAGGCTCTCTGTCTTTTGTAATGATCCGCAGTCGCAAGCCCAATGAAGCACAAGTACACATCCTTCTGGTATCCTCTGCTTTCAGCCAAGATCCGTCTGGCATCAGCAATGATGTTTGCTCCGTGCCTGTGATGGGTTAGAGCTTAGAGCAACTAGACACTCCTGGGGTGGGTGGGGGCGGAGCCTGATGACACCTCCTTGGGGGTGTGGCCTTTTGTAGTAGAGACACTGAGCCAAGTCAGGCACGCTTGTTCCTTGGCTGGCCACTGGTTTTGACCCTGCGTCGGACTGGCTGACCTCCTGTTCTGTTGCCTGTTGAACTCGGATTCATTTTCCTCTGCGACCCCAGCCTGTGGCCCTCCTCCTGGGTCATCCTGCTTCCTACCCATCAGCTTCCACAGCTACACGGGTCAGAAGCCCGAACTGACCTAGGGACTCAACCCAAACTGGACTTGCCTGCTCCTGATCTGGCAGTGTAAGCCGTGCTGCGGCACACCCATCTACAAACATGACACACGCGAGGCGCATTGGTTTTGCTTCTCTAGAGAACCCACCGGACACAACATCCTTTTCTGAATCAGCCTGAACTCCTGGCGGCCCCCTGCTGATGGGCGCCCTGGTAGTGTCGTGGTGAAGCGTGTGGTGAAGCATCAGGCTGCGGCCCTCATGGTGCTAAACCACCAGCAGCTCCGAGGCAGAAAGACAGGGCCTTTCCACTCGTGTGAACAGTTACCGTCTCGGAAATCCAAAGGGAGCCACTGAGTCAGCGTCGCCCTCATGGCAGGGAGGAGTCCCCCCGTCCATGGGCTCCCTCAGCTACCTTTTTAATTCAACAACATATTACTTTCCCTGAGATCAACATTGGCCCATTCTGCCGGGTCACCTTTCTTAAGAGATATAAACGTTCATCTCTTCCAGTTGGCTGGCAAGGAGCTATCTTCCCAATTTCCTGGCAGAGACGAGTCAGTGCTTCCAGTGCCTCCCGAGCCTGTTGGACATTCCCATTGCGATTCCGCCCGGTCCCGGAGCCTTGACCTCTTGCTTCCCTCAGGTATGCTGTTCCTGATGCCGACCCACGCTTGCTTACTGCTCAGGGCATCGAGTCTGCCCTGAGGTGATGCTCTCGGAGCTCCGGTGGGACCGACTGGGGGCATTGGCTGGCTCTGCTGGACCTGCCTTCGCTTCCCTCAGCTTCCGTCTGAACTGGCCTTGGAGCCACTGGTGGTCGTCTGCTGCCGGGCCCGGTCTTGTTCGGCTGATGATACTGAGCATTCTCCTCTCCCCCGCCCCCCACGTCCACGCTGTCCGTTGGATGCCTGAGGACTCCATTTGCGAGGCCCACGCGGGTAGTGAGCATGTGTATTCTGACAAAAGAACATGAAGGGATTTTCAACGAACCCGTCATTGGTTCTCCCACCAAGGTCGCGGTTTTCAATGATCACTCCTTCCTCTGTTTCTTTTTTTAAATATTTTATTGGGGGCTCATGTGACTCTTATCACAGTCCATTCATCCATCCATCGTGTCAAGCACATTTATATATTTGTTGCCATCGTCATTCTCAAAACATTTGCTTTCTACTTGAGCCCTTGGTATCAGCTCCTCATTTCCCCTCTCCCTCATGAACCCTTAATTCATACATTATTTTTAATAGTATATATACTATTATTTTTCCATGTATAACACTGCCCGATATCTCCCTTCACCCACCTTTTTTGTTGTCCATCCCCCAGGGAGGGGGTTATATGTAGGTCAATTTCGGTTTCACCCTTCCTCCCCCACCTTCTCTGTCCCCTCCCTTCCTCTCTGTTCCAAACATCCAAGGACTAGTAGTGACCTGTGCATCTTGATGGAGCGCTTAATCAATTTCAGACTGCTGAGGTTTTGTGTGTGTGTGTGTGTGTGTGCTTTTGTGTGTGTTAATATCCAGGTTGACTAGAGAAACAAATCCAGGGAGACTCAGATGTATATGTAAGAGAGAACTTTATATGAAAGAGCAATTGTATATTGAGAAAATATCCCAGCTCAGTCCAGATCAAGTCCATCAGTTCAACATTAGCCCTTCTGTTCCGATACTAGGCTATAAATTCCTATTCAGACTCACAAAACACATGCCATGATGCTGAATGCAGGAAGATCACAGGCCAGTGGGTGGGAAATCTTGTGGATCCAGTGGCAGTGGAAGCATCTCAGCGCTGGCAGGGGTCTCCACGTGGCTCCTTCAGCTCCAGGGCTCTACAGGAGCTCCATGTGTCTTGTCAACAGGAATGTCTCCCAGGGAGTGAGTGTCCTGCCTCCAGTGAGCTATGTATCTCTTTCGAGGCTGCAAATGAAGTCATCAAGCCTCAACCTAATCGACAGGCTAAACTCCACCCCTCTGCTCTTAAGTCTCAAGTAGACCACAGATGATGTAACCACCACAGGTGACCCTGCTGGTACTCAGAATGCCAGTGGTGCAGGATCCAGCATTGAAGCCGCAGCGTAGGGCCCACCCCAGGGTGAGGAAGTGAGAGAGGGACAAGGGGCAGAGACAGACGAGAGGACCAACAGCATATCCCATTGTAGGCAGGCCTTTGTGACTAGTGCTGGCCTGATGGTCTGCCACAGGAGGTGGCTCGCACAGACATCTGCTAGAGGCAGGACGTCTGAATGGAGCCGCCAGCTTTAGGGGAGGGCAGGAAGGCCGTGGAGAGGCTCCAGCAGAAGGCCTCTGAGTGTGGGGTCCCAAGGGAAAGTCCTTGTCTCCTCTAAGCATCTCAACTGGGCCTCGAGGCCCTTGGAGACCGCCCGGTGTCTTGCCATCCATCCTCCCACGGGGACTAGGAGGTTCTCAGCACAGAAACTCCAGGTCCAATCCAGTTCTGGTTCTTCCTCGGTGGCAGCTTCTCTTTGTATCTGTGCTGTAAGGTCAGCAGTTTGAAACCACCAGTCACTCTGCTGGAGAGAGGAGAGGCTTTCTACTCCCGCGAAGAGTTACAGTCTCAGAAACTCACCGGGGCAGTCCCAGCCCGTCCTAGAGGGTCGCCGTGAGTCGGCATTAACTCGATGGCAGGGAATATTGTCTTTTTGTAATGTAGGGAGGCTCGGAATCAGAATCCATTCCGCGCAGTAAGGTTGTTTTGTTTTGTTTTGTTTTTTTCTCCAGCCAGACAGTGACACAGGCCACACCCCAGGGGCATGCCCCCTTCTGTGTGAAGGTGCTGCTTACTACCCTCCTTGCAGGCTAGCAGATGACATCACGCGATGGTGACATCGCCACGGAACTGCCAAACCCATGGGAAGCGTGGCCCAGGCAAATCAACACCTGTTTAAATTCCTTATTTTTTCCTGGGGGAGGTGGTAGGAAAGACCCTCCACAAAAGACCACGCAAGCATTGTTTCTCTTACAGACAAGAGAGAAGGGCCCCCCCTCTAACGGGGTATTATCACTGAACCCCAGGAAGCTTTGGGGGAGGGGGGGTGGTGTCTGTGGATGTAGATGAACCCCCCTATCTCCCCACCCCCACTTTCCTCAAGACGCTGAGCAGAGACTTCAGCGGTCCCCCAGGCACTTTGCTGTGACACTGGCGGAGGCAGAAGTTGGGGGGGGACTGCTAGTGGAGGCAGGGCTCCCTTTGGGTGTGATGGGAACATTCCAGCGGAGACAGAGAGGCTGAGGGGGGGCCCACCTCTCTGCATACTGTAATTGGACATCTTTGTGAGTATGGGGGGAGGGTTCCGGTGAGCCAGGGTCGCTGACCCTGCAGCACAGGACAAAAGCATTGCTCCCTGGAGAAGGGGCTGTAGGATGGGCAAGGGGCCTGGCCTCCCTGGTACAGGAGCTGGAGTGGCCCGAGGTCAGGGGCCTGGGCTTCAGAGCTTCCCAGCCCCAGGCCTGGAGACCAGCCACCAGGCTCCTCTCTGGTGGGGTGGGGCGGGGTGGTGGGGTGGGGCGACATGCAGAATCAGGCCAGAGCAGAGGCCCAGCAGGGGCCACTGGGTACAAAGCCCATCAGGGTTGTAAACAACCCCTCCTGTCTTGGTGGGAAGTCCTGTGGCCACCCCCACCCGCTGCTCCTGGAAGCCTCTGTCTTTGTGTGCAGATGGAGCTAAGTCTCTAAAGACAGTGTCGCCTGTCTCCACCCCAGAGCCTCCCATGCCCCACAGACTGCTCTCCTCCACTCTGTCCTCCCCCCACAGACCCCTTCTCTGCCCATTGTTGCCCCAGAACCCCTGCTATGTCCATCCTGCCCACCAAGGCTCCGCTCTGCCCACCTCTGCACCCCGCTGCCCCCTCTCTGCCCTCCCACCACGCTGGCTCGGGAGAGGGCAGCGTATACCCCTTCTGCCCCGCGGATTCCGGGCTGTCACTCTCTACGAGTGCAGAGACCCTCCTCGTTCTCCCGAGGGGAAGCTGGTGGTTTCCAACTGCTGACCTTGTGGCTAGCTAGCAGCCCAGCGTGAAACCATAAGGCCAGTCCCAGGGCTCTTGCTCCGGGATCCTCCGGCAAATTCAATGAAAGCACGGTCCTTTGTGGGAAACTAACCCCAAGGGCAACATGACTGGGACGTGTTACCTAACTTACCACAGAGGGGAGCCGGAAAGCTGGGAGGCCAGGTAGGAAAGCCACCACTTTGGTAAGTTAGAGACTAAGTCCAAGTACATGATCCTGCTTTAACTCTCACTCCCACAGGTTCTCCCCTGACAGCTGTGCTGCCTTAAAGTGAGCGCAGGGTTGATCCTGGCTCCCTGTGGAAGCAGACATTCTTGTTGTCGTCGCCCGCCTCGGCGCCCATCCCCACTCATGCCTTCCCCCAGTGCAGGTATTGGGTTTCCTCAGGGACTTCACTGTGGTGACCGCCCACGCTGTGATGCATGTAACTGCTGAACATGCATGTCTTGTGGCTCCCTGTAAATGTCCCAAGACAGTGAAGGCTCATGTTCTCTGTGCAGACCTGGCTGCGGAAATCATGGCCGTCCTGGGGGTGAGCACGCTACTATGAACTGTGTCCGACTCCTTTATTCTCTCTCCATCTTCATGACTTTACTACGATCTCTGTAGATGATCACCGTACAATGGCTCCTACGAACCCCGTGATCTTGTTAGAGGCTGGTTTCCCTGGAGAAGGCGACCCTGCTGCGTGAAGTGAAGGGTCAGTGAGGAAGAGGAAGGTCCCTGGGCTGGCCGACACCACGGGGGCCGCAGGGGGCTCACACATCATGAAGTCTGTGACACTGACGGCGGCGGTGGTGACTCAGGGCCAGGGGTGTTTTGTTCTGTTGCACACAGACCGGCTGGAGTGGAGTCGGACCCCCAGGCAGCACCCGACAGCAGCGACATCTCCCAAGCAAGAAGCCCATGGCAGTGGCTGGAGTAAGCGTGAGGTGGGCAGTTCAAACCCACCTGCTGCTCCTCAGCAGAAGGATGAGGCCATCTGATCGAGCCCTGGGGAACCCTATAGAGAGCAGGGGCCGCCACCTTTCCACACACTTCAGCCACAAAGTTACTTTCGTTGCTACTTCATAGCTGTCGTTTTACTAGTAATGAATTGTCATGTAAGTATCTGATAGGCAGGATGTATCTTCATTGTTACGAATTGAACGTCATGAAAGCACCTTGATGAATCACAAAAACATTGTCATTATTGTGAAATATTGATTTCTGATGACAAATCAATGAAATTTTGGCTGGAAGCATGGTGCATCATGGGTAACAGTCTTCACACCAGGTCCTCATAGGTGGACATACCTGCATGTGTGCGGACCCACCTGGAGACGAATAGAGGAGCTGGGTCTTGGTTCCTAAGATCATTGGAAATATGTGCTTTCCAATGGTCTTGTGCCCCCCCTGGAAAAGGGTCCTTCAGCCCCCAAAGGGGGCATGGCCCACAGGTTGAGAACTGCTGCTATAGAGGGTGCTGTGAGTCAGAACAGACCTGGTATGTGGGGTGCGGCCTTCGTGGGACCCCTGGTTTGCAGATCAGAGCTGCCCCCACCCTCCCACCCCGGCTCCTGAGGCTCTGACCTTCCAGAAGGCGAAGGTCAAACATGTCCCTGAGGCCCTTCTGAGTGGGCTCAAACTGCCAACCTGTGAAGACCACTGGGCTTCTTGGTGGTGGACCTGGGACAGGATGCATTTGTCAAAATCCCTGTGGCATAACAGGATAAGGGCCAGGCTGCTGACCACAGGGTTGGTGGTTCAGGCCTACCAGCTGCTCAGCAGCAGACACAGAGACCCACAGTCCTGGCAGCTCACCGTGACAGCTCTGCTCTGCCCCTTGGGGCCGCTGTGAGGCGGGATGGACACGTGGCCTGGGGGTTTTATTTATTATTTTTATTATTTTTTGCTTCTTCGTTTTTATTTGAACATAATTCACAGTATGCACAGTCAGCAATATTTTTATCCCCTGTTCTTTCTTTTTTTATTTTTATTTTTTTCTTTTTTAATCATTTTATTAGGGGCTCATACAACTCATCATAATCCATACATATATCAGTTGTGTAAAGCACATTTGTACATTTATTGCTCTTATCATTTGCAAAACATTTGCTCTCCGCCTAAGCCCCTGGCATCAGCTCCTCATTTTTTCCCCTCCCTTCCCGCTCCCCCTCCCTCATGAACCCTTGATAATTTATAAATAATTATTTTGTCACATCTTGCTTTTAATGAGCATATTTTTAACGCTGAACTGATTCCAAGCTACAGAGAGGTGGGGGTGGGGCGGCTGGCCTCAAGCCCTGTGTGAGAAGTTCCCGCCATGAGCTTGGGCAGACGGGACACAGCATGAATCCCAGTTACCAAGCCCTCGCCGGTCACGGGCAGCCACTCGTGCACTGTGGCCTTTGTGGGTGTTAGCCAAGGCGCTGGGCCACGTGTCCCCATCCCCATGTCACGGACAGCCCAGGCCACATGAAGTGGGAGGTCAACACTGGATAAGCCCAGGGGTACCAGGCCAGGGGCCCTGCCCAGCCCTGGATTCAGATTCTTGAACCTGGAGAGACCCACTTATCATCCTGCCGGGGTCGCAAATCTGCTTGTCCCCCTCTTTCTCCCCACTGTGGGTCTCTGGGCGTGGACAGGCCAGCTTCCTGTGGCTGGGGGGCGGGGGGGGGGCGGGCGGAGGCTCATCTGGGCGGGGACATCCTGGCTGGGAAGGGACAGAGAGACAGGCAGGCTTGGGCTGGGAGATAAGGTTCTTCTGGGGTGGGGGCTGGGAGGGGGCACCCTCTGAGCCCTGTCTGGCCGCCACTGATCTCTGTCCAGAGCACTGGAACTGCCTCTGGCCTGGCGGTGTGTGTGTGTGTGTGTGTGTGTACAGGGAAGCTCTCGTCTCCCTCCTCTCAGCAGCCCCACCCCCCCTCCGTCCAGTATGTCAGGGACAGTGACAACCCAGCCTCTCCAAAAGCTGCCCCAGGGCCTCTCCCAGGGACAGCTCTCCTGGGGGCCTGGCCAGCCTCCTCCGAGCAGGTCCCCTGCAGCAGCACCCCCTGCGGAAATGGAAGCAGGTGGTCACCAGCAGGGTATGGGGGACACGACCCAGGTGTCCGCCCGGGCACCCACGGTGGGCACACCCAGCGTGGGCCCCCAGTAGAGCACCACCACACCCACCACCACCCAGCCGATTCCGACCCACGTGGACCTGGTGCCGTGTCCCACCCTGTGGCTTGCTCCATGACACACAGCCTCGTCTTTCCCCGGAGGAGCGGCCGGTGGGCGTGAACGGGCGGCCTGGTGGAGCACAGCCGATGGTTGCTCCGGTCTCAGGGTCGCCAGGAGACACAGTTGAGGACCGTGACAAGCAGGCGGAACAGTGAGGTTCGTGAAGTCAGGCCAATCTCGGGTGTCTCTGTGGCCTGACTAGATAGCAGGGCTTGCTTTTTGTGGTTAAACCCCCCAAAACCACAAGCCACCAAGCCCATGTAGACAGGTGCTTGGCCACCCCCGTGGGATTCCGAGGCCATCACTGTTCACGGGATTAGAGGACTGGCCCTTCTCCCATGGAGTGGCGACCCTGCAGCTCACAGCCCTACCTCCTGGGCCTCTTGTCATCGCCCACAGACGGGCACACAGGGAAGGCTCTTGGCCTTACCTGGCCCCAGGTCACGTAGCGGGTCATAAACATCCAGAGAGCCTGCAGTTCAGTGAAGTCCCTGAGACTAACTGCCTTGTGGCAGGGGCCCTTGCTACACAGCTCGACATAAAATTGCCCCATTTACGCCATCTTCCTTCACAAATGTTCCCTACATCTAAAACAAAGATAGAAAGGAGCACGCGCTGTTGGAATCAGGCTGAGAAGCCCGCGTGACGCACCAGTGAGTGCAGCTGACACCACGGCCAGGACCTGACCAACCGCAAGCCCTCCCCGCGGGCCCACCGCAGCGCCCCAGACATGCCCCTTGGGGCAGGCGGGCCTGAGGAGAAACACTTGACACCAGTGGGCATGGGCGGACCCTTGAGTGGGGACATGGGAAGCCCAGTGGGGGTGGGGGAGAGAGCAGCCAGCCGGGAAGAGGGGCCTGGAAGTCCAGATACACAGTTTCCACGGGGCAGGCGCCCCTTCTGCTGCCAGGAATCTGCGGGTGGGGCCCCTGGGGTTCCCTGGCCCCCCAGCAGGGACACATTCCAAAGCCAGGCAGCGCCTCCATGGAAGGTGAAAGCGTGCCGTGTATGATCGTGGGAAATGATGCGGTGCTGCCTCGCACAAGTGGGGACAGTACTCCCAGTGCGCGCGAGCCACCTGGGGGTACACCCCGCGGACATGCGCGCTCCCGTGCTGGCCGCTGCCCCGCTCACCGCAGCGAGGAGCCGCACGGCCCAAGGCCCATTCACAGAAGAGCGGGTAAAGGAGGTGTGCTAGACAGGGTTCTCTAGAGAAACAAAACCAGAATGCTAATAAATTTATAGATATTTAGAAAGATAGCTAGATACCATAAGAACTAAACAGTTAATTCAAATATAAAGCAGTACAAATGGCTCAGTGCAGCTCACTCCGGTGAGACAGCTGTGAGACACTGGCAGTCCTTCAAGTCTTGAGGGCTGCCGGGTAGTCCTCTGAAGAGCAATTCAGGCTATCCAGCCACAGGCAGCAAACAGAAAGGCAGCTAGGTCACCAACAGTCAGCCAGATGACAGGGTCCGACAGGCCCCAGCTCAAGAGATGTAATTCCAATGGTGTGGCAAAGCAGGTCTTGAAGGAACCTCAAATGACAGCGACACAGTCCACGGGTTAGGTGTCCCACAGGTAGTGTAGCTTGCAAATTAAGGCACAGAACAAGCAAGGCAGCCACACACTGGTTCGATGATCAAAGAGCAAGAGCCATTTATCTCTCCGCCCTTCAATTAATCCCACGTGTGTTCATTGGCCATGTTGGCACAATAAGCACTAACTCTCTCAGGAGGTTTGGTCCATATGCACAAGGGAATACTATGCATCCCCCCAAAACAATGATGAAACCACCAGGCACCTCCGGACAGGGATGGACCTGGAGGGCAGCAGGCCACACAGGGGGCGCCAGACCCCCTGCCCAGAGTCGGTGCCGACCCACAGCCACCCTTTAGGACCAGCCAGAACGGCCCCTGCGGGTTTCCAAGACTGTGGCTCATGAAAGAAATCGAGAGCCTCGGCTTTGTCCTGCGGGGCGGCTGATGGTTTTGAACTGCTGGCCCCGTGGTTAAGAGGCCAGCGCTTAGCCCATCAGCCAACCGCACAGGGGCAACTCTTGCAGGAGACCACCTACCCTAAGGATAAAACCAAGGCAGACCTTTCCTCGCCGGCCTTTACCCCGTTCGTGATTTTGTCCGGGTTCTCCGATGAGCGTGTTTTTGCCCCTCAGCGCGGTTCTGTTTTGTGTTGTTTTCTGCTGGGTCCCCCGCTGTGGGGCGCAGGAGGAGCGGGTGCATGGTGATGACGACCGATACAAGGGGTGACTGGGAATGCAAGGTGGGGGCGGGCGATGGGAGTCATACTGGAGGGGGAAGGAAGGGGGAGCACTAGGAGGACTGTGCTTGCATAACTCATTTAAAGGCGATTTAACCATGGGGGGCTCTAAGATGGATGTGGCTCTACCATGCCCCTTGCTATGGCGGAACGACCGGACGGGCTGTTGAATTGTGCAATACATAAATTATGTGCCCATAGCACTGTTGGGGTGGGGGGGGTTGGCTAACAAGCAAGACTTGCCCAGAAGGGAACAGACACTGGAGGCTCCCGGGGGAGGGAGTGGCTGGTTTGAACTGGCGACCTTGTGGTTAGCAGCCGCGTGTAACCCACTCCATACACACGCCGCCGTCTTGGAAGAAGCCCAGCCCCAGCACTCCCTAGAGGCGAGGATGGCGAGATGTGGGGTCACATACTTGGGCGTGTTGCCAGGAGAGGCCCGGCCCCGGAGAAGGACATCGTGCTTGGTTTGGTAGAGTGGCGGTGCGAGGAAAGCGAGGAAGACCCTGGATGAGGTGGACGGACACGGTAGCGGCTACCACGGGCTCTGGCACAGGGCCCACGGTGCGGACGGCGCAGGCCTGGGCGATGTTTCAGCTCGTTGTGCACGGGAGTCCCTCTCGGTCAGAACCCATCAGATGGCCCCAGACACCCACCGGGCAGAAAGGCAGAGGGGAAGGGGGAGGACCGGGTGAGGCTGGCAGGTGCTGACCTGGGTGAAGGGGAGGGAGGACGTCTGTAAGAGGGAGAAGAGAAATCGTGTGTGGGGGGGGGGGGTACAGGGAGGATGCTGAGGGGCGGGTTGAACTGTGGAGTGCAGAGTTGATGGGCCCCCTCCCCAAATAAAATATTGTTTATTTTTAGAAATAAAGATTATGAAAGCACAGGCCCTCCTGCCACTACCACCCCATCTTACCATGCAGAGACCCCACACAGACTCGGTTCAGGAGCTGCCCACAGGCCTCCAGCGCAGACCCCCTGGGGTCTGGAAACCAGCAGAAGCCAGCAGCATCCTGAGAAGATGCTGGCTGGGTGCCACCTCGGTCCAGGTGGGGTCCTGGGAGGGAAAGGGACATTAGGGGTCTCTCTCTCTCTATCTATCTATATCTCATTACAGCAGCACCCCATGTTAGAGGTTCATTACCGAGGAAACTGGGTGTCGCTGGTGCAGGGGGAGGGGGAGGAGGCCTTTGCACGTGGGTTCTGGGGTCGGCAAACAGACACGGGGTGTGTGTTATATGGGTGGACCCGTGGCCCGGCCACTCCGCGCCGTGGAAGCCCTGTGACTGACAGTCACCTGAGAGGCAGGTTCACAGCAGTTCCGCGCCCTCCGAGTCAGAGAAGGTGGAGACGGTGCCTGGAATCCCCATGGGTCCGGCTCACAGCCACTTAGCCACGCTCTCCGACCCCTTGGGGTCACATCTGCCGTTGCCAGGTTCCCTCCAGTCGGTTCTGACCTACAGCGACCCCAGTGGACGACGGAGCCCAAACCGCCCAGTCCTGCACCGTCCTCACAGCGGGTCCCGCGCCTGAGCCCACGGGTGCAGCCACCGTGTCTGTCCATCTCATTGAGGGCCTTCCTCTCCGCCGCCTGCCACTTGTCCGTCCATGTGTCCTACTGCAGTGGCTCGTGTACTGGCTGAGGCTGGAAGCCGTGTCCCTGGCATTTTAAAAGCCGGCAGAGTCACCCACAGAGCAGGTCTTGGTAGAGCTTCCACCAAGGAACAGGCCACGGAGAAGGACGAGGCTCCCCACTGAAACACTGTCTGCGAGTCTGGGTGGACTAGAGAAACAAATTCATAGACACTCATCTGTGGGTAAGTAAGAGCTTTCTATACAAGAGCAATTGAATATTGAGCAAACATCCCAGCCCTGTCCAGATCAAGTCCGATATTAGCCCATGTGTCTGATACCAATCTACGAATTCCTCTTCAGACTCACACAACACATGCAATGATGCCAAATACCGGACGATCACAGGGCAGTGGATGGAAAGTCTTGTGGATCCAGTGGCGTGGAAGCATCTCAGCACAGGTTTGGGTCTCCACGTGGCTCCTCCAGCTCCAGGGCTCTGGCTCCATCAGCATAGCTCCATCAGGCTCCTGGTCCAGAATGTCTCCCAGGGAGTGAGCGTGGGTCCACCTCCAGCGAGCTACTTATCTCCTTACCACCTCCACATGAGGTCATCAAGCTGCGACCCGATAGGCTAAACTCCACCCCTTCACTCTTCTTTCGTTTTTTGATCATTTTATTGGGGCTCTTAAAACTCTTGTTACATACTTACCTGGCAGGGGAGGCACCATGAACAGGAAGGTGGGTTCCCCAGGCGAGGCTTATCCATTGCACTCCGGATGTGCTGCCCCCTGCGATTTCCCCAAATGTGGGAAACTCGACTGCACAATTTGTGGTAGTGGGGGGCTGCGTTTGCGCTCTCCCCTAGGGGGGAAAAAAACTCTTGTTACAATCCATACACCAATTGTATCTGACACGTTAGTACATATATTCCATCATCCTTTTCTAGGTATTTACTTTCCATTGGACCCTTGGGATCAGCTCTTCCCCCCACACCTCCTTCATTCTTAAGTCTCAAATTGACCACACATGATGTAACTCCCACGCACTGTCAGGTGACATGCACATCAGGTGGGACGGATGGCCCTCACAGCCGTGTCTTTCACTTCCCAGAGGCTCCGTGGACGCCTGTTCACGCTGGGTGACCTGCTGGCATGAGAAACGCCAGTGAGAGAGCTTCAGGTCACAGCACACACCAGGCACCGCAGGAAGACACTGAACAGACATGCAGCAGCAGAGCCGGCCCCCGCCCCGCCCCCTACGTGCGACAAGAAATGCTGCTGCATTAAAAATGAATGTATAAATACAGGTACGTAGATCTATGTCCCTACGGTTAGGTATAAATATATTTACGTGCCTGTATTTAGACCTCTGTTAATGTCCTTTGTCCGCTAATTCTTTCCTCTATTTCCTTTTACTTTCTTCCTGTCCCACTATCATGTTCGACCTTCATTCGGCTTTCAGTAATTCCTCTTGGCTACATTGTCCTTGATCAAACCCCACCAGGCACATGGTAAGTAGTGAGGTAGCAGATGGACATTGGGCCTCTACTCAAGTCCTCCCTCAATTCAATAACATTTTGTTCTAACATTTTATTAGGGGCTCATACAACTCTTATCACAATCCATACATATACATACATCAATTGTATAAAGCACATCTGTACATTCTTTGCCCTCATCATTTTCAAAGCATTTGCTCTCCACTTAAGCCCTTTGCATCAGGTCCTCATTTTGCCCCTCCCTCCCCGCTCCCCCTCCCTCATGAGCCCTTTATAATTTATAAATTATTATTTTGTCATATCTTTCCCTGTCCAGTGTCTCCCTTCACCCCCTTCTCTGTTGTCCGTTCATCTCCCAGGGAGGAGGTCACATGTAGATCCTTGTAATCAGTTCCCCCTTTCCAACCCACTCACCCTCTACCCTCCCAGTATCGCCCCTCACACCCCTGGTCCTGAAGGTATCATCCACCTGGATTCCCTGTGCCTCCAGCTCCTATATGCACCAGTGTACAACCTCTGCCCTATCCAGCCCTGCAAGGTAGAATTCGGATCATGGTAGTTGGGCGGGGGTGGGGGGGGGAAGCACCTAGGATCTGGGGGAAAGCTGTATTCTTCATCGGTGCTACATCGCACCCTGACTGACTCATCTCCTCCCCTAGACCCCTCTGTGAGGGGATCTCCAGTGGCCGACAAATGGACTTTGGGTCTCTACTCTGCACTTCCCCCTTCATTCACTATGGTAAGATTTTTTTTTTTTTTGATGATGATGATGCCTTATACCCGATCCCTTTGACACCTCGTGATCGCACTGGCTGGTGTGCTTCTTCCAGGTGGGCTTTGTTGCTTAACACTTTGTTCTAATAACCTGGCATTCTGTGACGTTCACCTTCCGGACACAATCGCTGAAGACAAAACAGGTGCATAAGCAAAAGTGAAGAAAGCTGAGGGTGCCCGGCTATTATAAGATCTAGTGTCTGGGGTCTTAAAGGCTTGAAGTTAAACAAGCAGCTGTCTAGTGGAGAAGCAACAAAGCCCACATGGAAAAAGCACACCAGCCTGTGTGATCATGAACTGTTGATGGGATCAGGTATCAGGCATCAAAGACCCCAAACAAGCAATTATATCGATGTGAACGAGGGCGGTAAGAATGGAGACCCGAAGCCTGTCTGTAGACAATTGGACATCACATCACAGAAGGATCACAAGGAAGGGATGAGCCAGGCAGGGTGCAGTGTAGCACAGGTGAAACATAACATTCACCTAGTTCAGTGGTTCTCAACCTTCCTAATGCTGCGACCCTTTAATACAGTTCCTCATGTGGTGGTGACCCCCCAACCATAACATTATTTTTATTGCTACTTCATCACTGTAATTTTGCTACTGTTATGAATCAGGTGACTTCTGTGAAAGGGTTGTTCAACCCCCAAAGGGGTCACAACCCAGAGGTTGAGAACCACTGCTCTAGCTCTTTAATGTCCCCCCCCCCACTATCATGAAATACGGATTCTACCTTAAAATCTGGCTAGACCAGTGCATGTACACTGGGAAGGATAAGAGCTCTGGACACACGGAATCCGGGACAGATAACCCCTCAGGAACAGTAATGGGAGCAGCGATTACCATGAGTACAGGAGGAAGGTCGGGGGTGAAACGGGGACCAATCACAATGATCGACGTATAAACACCCCCTCCCCCCTGTACACAAACACTGAGGGTGACGACCAACAGAAACAGTGAGTGAGACACAGGATAGTGTAAGATATGAAAACAATAATCTATAACTTATCAGGGGCTCACAAGGGTGGGAGGGTGGGGGAGGGAGGGGGAAAATGAGCTGATCCCAAGGGTTTAAGTAGAAAGAAAATGTTTTCGAAAAGGATGATGGCAACATAACGTACAAATGTGCTTGACACAGCGGATGGATGGCTGTAAGAGCCCCCAATAAAATGATTTTTGAGACAGAACATACATTAATAATAATAAATGTATAAACTCATTGCCTTTCGGCGAAGCTGGCCCCACTTCTGTGCACTTGACAGCTGAGCGGAGCTGTGAGGGGGAGGGGGCTCTGAGAAGGCTGGGGCCAGGCCAGGCCTGGTGTGCAGGGCCTTCCAGACACACCTGTGGGTGGGACCACCCGGAACGCCCTAGGAAGGAGCTACTGGGGGGACCTCCCAGGAAACCTCGTCGTGCTTTTGCTGAGACCCCAGGCATTTCGAGGACCCCATCCCCCACACCCCCAGAGGAGCCTGGGAAGAAAGCCCTGGGCAGTGACCTCTCCCCACCCCAGCGTCGTCATGGAGTGTTCCTGTCCAAGATCCTAGGGGAGGGTCTCCATCCTGGCCCAAGCAGGAGGAGTGCAGGAGACCCAGAGCACAGGGGCCAGTCTCACGGAATCCAGAGTCACTGGAGCCAGAGAGGCTGGATGAGCCCCCAAGACAATTGCCCAGGGGCACTTAGAGCCCTTATTCTGAGACCATCTGTCCTGAGGATGTGCCCCATCCTGCAGTGGTTCCCAGGTGCCTGGACGGCAAGTGGGAGAGCGTGGGGGTGGGGTGGGGGTTTTGAGGGAGGACCTGAGCCCCAGGCTGAAGTGGGAGACCCCGCCACCTTGAGCAGAGTGAGTTCACAACCGTGAGTCAGTGTCTCCTGTGGCCTGGTCCCCACGGCCCCGGCCCCGCCCCAACCCATCAAACCCAGGATAAGGGCTTTCGTGGTCAATTCTATTTTGGCGGTCCCTATGGTCACTGGAAATGCAGGGTGGGGGCCTTATTTCTAAAACCAGGCTCTATACTTCCCTGCCATCAGGTCTCCTCTCTGACCGGCAGGGACCCGACAGGGCAGGGGAGAGCTGACTGCCTTGTTGGGGTTTCTGAGACTTCCAATCGTCCTGGGACCAGGCAGCCTCCTCTTTCTCCCTCGGGCCGGCTGTTTGGTTTGAACCGTGACCTTGTGGTCCGCAGACCCCACTCCCCCAACAGGGCTCGGAGGGCTAGGTCGTGGATCTCAGGCTGCATTAATCTTTTCAGTCTTCGTCTCCCCCACCCGCCTCCCCAACCCCCACCGTCGTCTTACCCTCTAGGGCAGCGGTTCTCCGCCTTCCTCACGCAGCGACCCTTTCATGAAGTTATTTGCGATGCTGCTTCATCACTGTCGTTTTGCTACTATGGTGAGTGGTCATGTATGTGTCTGCTAGACAGGATGGATGTTCACTGCTACACATGGAACATGGTTAAAGCACAGTGATGAATCACAAAAACAGTATGTAATTACATGTTGTGAGATATTTACGGGCTTTCCGACGGTCTTAGGCGACCCCTGCGAAAGGGTCGTTTGGTCCCCAAAGGAGTTGGGGCCCACGGGTTGAGAGCCGCTGCTTTGGGGCCTTCCACCAAACCAAATCAAACCAACCAAACCTCCCTGGCACCGAGTCAGGCCGACGCACGGCCGCCCTGTGGGGCAGGGGAGGGCTGCCCTGGTGGGTTTCTGAGACTGCCAGCCTCACGGGAGCAGAAAGCCCCATCTTTTCCCCCAGAGCTACTGGTGGTTTCGAACGGCTGACCTTGCGATTCATGGCCCAAAGAGGGGCCACACCACCACCAGGGCCGCACCCTCCCTGGGCTTTCTGCAGGAACAGATCCCAAGATAAACCGACAGCTGACCGGGCTGGACAAGCAGGGGGAGGGTGGTCGGATAAGTTTCTGAAAAGGAGACACTCCAGGCTAGGGGTGGAGCCGAACCTGCCAATCAAGTGGTAGCTTAGTGACACCTGCTTGGGGGCGTGGCCTTTTGTGTAAGGGGAAGGGGCTTTGGGAACCGCTCTCTCCCTGCCTGCTGGGGCAGCTGCATGCCGGCCTCCCACCCTGAGCAGGACAGCTGCCAGTGCCCTGGGGTTCTCGCCCACCCACCTGGGATCCACGAGGCTCTGCACCTCCCTGGGTCCCAGTTGGCTGGACCGGAGGGCAGGTGTGTGCCCCCTCGTCACACACCTTTCCCCCCATTGCTGTGGGCACAGGCCTTCTGCTCTCAGCCTGTCAGCCAGGCAGCTTGGGGACCCCTGTGAATCTAGATTCTGAGTTGCTCCCAACCCCTCGAATGACCTCTGGGAGAGGGTTGGGGTCTTAGAAGCTCCCCAGCGTCCCGCGAAGCTGCAGCTCTTGGTCCCCCACTGTCCAGTCCGAGAGGAGTGACCCAGGGAGCAGGCAAACACCGGCCCCCACAATGCAGAGACCAGAAGAGCCAGAAGGTGCCCGGCCACCACCCCCAACTGCTGTGAGAGGGCCCCTCCCGAGAGGAGGTCCTGGAGGAAGCAGGAGGAGTGTGGGGGGCCAGAACTCAAGATCGGAAAAGAGAGCAGGCTTCCTGGTCAGAAAGAAATGGCTGGAACCTCCCCCAAGAAGGGGGCCGTTCAGTCCCTCCCCACACCCAGCCAGCAGGAGGTAGACACGAGGACAGATGGACACTGGCTGAGGCAGACCCTTTATTATCATTTATGGATCTCCCAAGACATGCCCTGTCCCCTCACCACCCTTCACGGGTCCCTCCCCACTGAGTGAGGGGCACCCGGGGGCCCCTCTCCATTCTGCAATGATGGGTCAGCCTGACGCATGACCTTCCTGATCCAGGACAGGTAAGGGGCCACGGCGGTGGCCACTGGTGGCCTGAACACATTGGTGCACGTCTTGGAGCTGAAGGACAGGATCCCGGCCACCGACCGTGGGCTGCACACCAGCGGCCCTCCAGAGTCACCCTTCGGAGAGGACAGAGCTGGTCACTGTGCTGGCCACTGCGCCAGAGGTGGGCGGGGGTGGGGGGAGGCCTCCTTCCCGCCCCGCCCCTGGTTCCGACCGTCCTCTCCACCCCAGGGCCTTGGCACCTGCCAAGCCCAGACTCAGATCATCTTTGGGGGCCACAGTTGGAACCCCAACTCTGCCACTTCCCAGCAGGTAACCTCAAGGCAAGCTCTCTGAGCTAGGGTCCAAGGCTGGAGCGCCTGGGCAGCCCTGCCCCACTGGCCCACCTTGCAGGGGGCCCGGGCTGGGGAGTCGGCTGAGAAGCAGACCGCGTGAGCGGAGAGCTCGCCATGCCAGAAGCGGCTGTTGTTACACATCCGGGAGTCCAGCACACGCACGTCCAGCTCCTGCAGCGCCGGGGCCGGTGGCCCCCCCAGGCGGGTCAGCCCCCAGCCGGCAATGCTACACCTTGCACCCGCCGGCAGGGCCTTGCGCTTGCTGGGCAGGGCCAGCGGCCGGATGGTCTTGGTGGACTTCACCTTGCCAGCCAGCTGCGGGGACAATAGGGGACAGTTGGGCAGGGACACCAGAGGGAGGGACTTGGGGGGGACCAGTGGTGGAGAGAGGGGGGATAAGTAGTGAAAGGGTGGGGTCAGGGAGGCATGGAGTGGAGGAGGAAGGGACAGAGGGGACAGGTGAGGGAGAGGGACAGGCGGTTCAGGGGAGGGATGGGGATGGTGGCAAGGGGTTGTGGGACCAGGAGTGGGGACCGCAGGGCGGTGGTCTGGGGAGCAATGCCCCACCCCCTCTGTGCCCCCACCTTCAGCATTGCGAGGTCGTTTTTCAGCTCAGGGGCTGCCTTGTAGCCTGGATGGGGCACGGCCACGCTGATTGGGAAGGGAAGGCCCCGGTGATTGGGGTCAGCCAGGGTGTGCAGGCCCAGCACCAGCCTCAGCCTCGCCATCCTGCGGGGCAGAAGTAGGGGCTCTGTGTGGAGGAGCTCGATGTCATGGCCACGGGAAGCCCTCCCAGCTCGTGCCCACCTGGGGCTGCCCCTGGCCCCATGGGCTCCCGTGGACTTGTGCCTCCCAGAGGCACAGCAGTTTCAGCAGACTGGCCTCAGACGTGGGCCCTTGGTGAACGGCTGCACCGGGCCAGCTCTGCTTCTGCAGGACTCTGTACTGTAGGAAAGCTGCCTGAGAGAGGGCTGATGGGCCAGGTGGGGACACACCACACACACACACACACCACACATATACACACCAGACACACATACACTCACACATCACACACACACCACACTATATACACACATTAAACACACCAGCCACACATACCACACATAGACACATCAGACACACTCACACACATACACACCACACACACCACACATCACACACACAAGCACATATACACACACCATCCACACACATACAGCACATACACCACACACACATGCACCACAAACACACCACACATCACACACACAGCATGCACACACATATAGACACCACAAACACACCACACATCACACACACACACAGCATGCACACACATATAGACACCACACACACACGCACCACATAGCGGACATATACACACATCACACAGATACACCACACAGACACCACATAGACACCACACACACACACACACACACACACACCACCTTCAAGTCTCCCGTGGCCCTCCCCACTACACCATTCCTAGCCAGTCTGTGGAGAGGGCGGCCCCCGCCCCCGCGCCCAGTGGTGAGCAAGAGGGCCCAGGGTAGAAGGGGCAGGGAGGGGCACTCACGGGTGTTCCAGGCAGTGGGCAGCGGTCAACACCCACTTGGGGTGCACAAGGACTCCCCCACACAGGTGGGTGCCTGCCTTCTGCAGCGAGACCATGTAGGGCCGAGAGTGGGGGGCAGCCTCACGACCCCCGATGACCCATGTCTTCAACGGGTAGCCTGTGGGGAGGCGGGCAGAGAGCTGGACCCTGACACCCCGGTCCCCACCCTGAACCTAAGACTTCTTGGTGGGAGATCAGGAGTTGGCCCTCCCCCCTCCCCCATCTCTGCATCCCACTGCCTGCTCTGCTCCCAGCTCTGAGGCGTCTTGGCCCCACAGTGGCAGCCTGGAGGGGGCCAGCTGCCTGGCAGCCACTGGGCTGTAAGAGAATGCTGGGACGATGTGGCGTGAACAGACTAGGCACTGCACCCCACGTGAGTGCCCAAGATGCAGACCTGCATGGCTGGAAAGTGTTCGAGACAAGGGAGCAGGTAGTAAGCAGGAGTGACCCAGGTCTGGGACAGACAGACCCATAAGGTGGGCGGTCAGCTCTGCGGGGTGGGGCTGGGGACACAAGGCCCCATGGAAGGAGCCCCGTGCGCTCAGCAGGGGCAGGGTGGGCCTGACCAAGGGGTAGGATTGGGGTTTCTGGCTGTCAATTGGACCTTGGGCAGAATGTGGGGCTGTGTTGGGACTCGAACTGCCAGGCCAGAGTTCAAACCCACCAGCCGCTGCAAGGGAGACAGATGAGGCTGTCTGCTCCTGGAAGAGGCACGTGCTGGGGTGGCTGCTCACCGGGGTCCCCTCTGCGACAGGGAGCTTGAGTCACCCTCTGATGAGAGGGTTGTGGTCTGTGAAGGGGCTAGACGTGGGCTCACGGAATTGGGGCATGGCATCAGGGACCAGTCTCAGGAGGAGGGGAAAGTCCGGGGTCGGGGGAAAAAGGGAGACCCGTGACCAAGGGCAGGGGCTGACCCAGCGGCTGCAGCACCCAGGAGGCTCAGGCGTGAGGACTTGTGAGGCGGGTGGACCCGCAGGGCCTGGCCGGCTGTGCCTCTGTGCTAGGCACTGCCTCCAAGCCAGTGGGAACTGGCCCAGGGCACCGCTACCGAGCGCTTTTAAAAAAAACATTCGGAGGATTTGGAAAAAGTGTTGAGTAGAAATCTCCATCTCCTCTTGAGCCACAGGACCACCCCTCTTGCCTGCCCTGCCCCTCTAGCCTTAGTTCTCCCTGTAACCTTCCCACCCAGGGCCCTGCCTGCTAGGACACACCAGCCCCTCTGACCCTGGCTCTTCCTGGTCTACTCCTTCCTAGGGCCATGCCTGCCTGCCCCCTGGTGCTGTCTGCTGACACCTGCTCTGCTCCCACCCCAGGGCCATGCCCACTCTTGGTTTGCGATTCTGAAATTCTGTCAAAATGGGAAAAAGACAGGATCTTTCTGGAAGTGGTCTCAGGCCCTTCACTCTCACCTGGTATTAATGTACGTGTGGGACAGTTTCATGGGGATGGCGTGACCCACCTCACCTCCCCCCCCCCCCCCCCCCCCGGTCCAGAGCCATGAGAGGCCGTGGTTTCCAGAGCATCCTCACCCCACAGGGCCGGCCCTACTCTCTAAACATCTTTTGGATCCAAGCACATGGCCTGGCTTGGAGTGGTGTGTAGTCTCCACCCTCGTCCCCCAGCAAATGGGGGCTTGTCCTTCACCACCTAGTGTGTTGTGGGGGGCCCGCAAACCAGGACTGATGAGCCCCATGGGGACATGGACTTTGCCCCCCACCTGCTCTCAGATTCATTACCTGTCTTGGGCTTCAGCTTGGCCCAGTCCCACCTCCCTGCTCACCTGTAGCCTGGGGTCCCAGGGCCTGTGGTGGCAGCGGCAGCAGCAGCAGCAGCAGCAGCATGGGCCTCATGCTGCAGCCTGGAGAGAAGTGGGCTGGCGTGGTCCCCCAGCAGCCCCGACTGGCTTCCTGTAGCAAGGAGCGTTGACGGCTCCCACCCACAGACCGCCTACCCCCATCTGGGGACCTGTGACCGCCAGGCAGGCACAGGGGCTCTGGAGGGTATGTAGTTTGTGAACCCTTCTGCTTCAGTTCCCGGAGGGTGATGGGGCTGTGAGCATGTTGGTGCTGTGGGCAGTGTCTGAGGGACGCCACGTCACCAACACCTGAGAGTAACCGATACAGTGCCATGGGGCTCGGAAGAGGGCCTGCTTGGGCATCCCCTGCCCCTCCTGTGCCCCCCCACCCCCACCGGCTCTGGGAGGACCTTGACCTTGCCATTGGTGTAGATGGACAGCTGACAAGGGGTCAGTGTCCCGAGCAGGCCCCTTGGGCCTGGTCCACTGTCAGGGGAGCAGAGTTGCACCCCAGTCAGACTTTATGAACTTGCTCAGGAATAACCCTCCCGACACCCAGCCCCCCACAGGAAGCACAAATTCACACCTCCGAGGGGGAGCTGTGGAAAGAGGGGGGGAAGGTGTGGGGCGAGCGCTGTGGAAGAGGGGCTCCCAAGCTTGGTGGGTCGGGTGCACACCAGACGGGAGAAGGCTGTCTCCCAGGGGTTGGCTGGTGGCCACACCACACCCTATCGGTGCGCCGGTGACAGACAACCAAGTGGACAATCGCAGGCTGGGTGCCTAGGTGGGACAGCCCTGGAAGGTGCTCTCCTTGCTCCTGCACCCCACCCAGGGCAGAGTGGCGTTGTGCAGACCAGAGGGAGCAGAGGGTGCCCGTCCTGCTGGGAGATGGGGGCGGCCGAGTGGCCAGCATTTTGGGGGGCCCAGCAACCGGTCCTGGGGGGTCCAGGAGAGCAGGCAGCATCTCGCAAAGTCTTTTATTGAACTCCAAAGCAGGCCCAGCAGCACGGAGGAGGCAGCCCCATGGCCTGGCCCTGCCCGCCCTCCCGCCCCTGGGCGAACCCCAGACCACGCCCAGGAGGGAGACTCGGTGAGGTAGAGTCGGCCGGCGGGAGGGCGGGCGGACGGCTGTGGCCACAGTCCCGTCCTGAGGTAAAATCTGTAAGTTTATTCGGTGGGCGGGCGGGCAGGCGGGCGGGCGGGGTGGGGTCAGGACTCCTCGGTGCCTGAGTCGTCCTCCTCGTCCCCGAAGCAGCTGTCGGCGCCCTCCTCCGTCTCCCCGTCCTCGTAGTAGTCGTCGTAGAACAGGTCCGAGCCCTCGTCAGGCGCCGGGGCCTTGGTCTTCACGCAGTACTCGGCCAGCGTGGTGGGCACCTTCACGCCGTCCCGCTCCGCATCCACCTTGGTCCCCAGGACCTGCTTCCTACAGAGGAGGGGTGGTCAGGGCTGGGCCCTGCTGTGCCCGGACAGGCCTGCAGGTCCCGGGGGCGGGCCCTCACCGGATGATGTCCGTGTACTCTCGGTCCGTGCCCTTGCTCTCCTTCCACCGGCGGTACATGACTGAGGCGTCCACGTTGGCGGGCGAGAAGGTGTTGGGCTCGTTGAGGAGGGAGATGACGCTCAGCAGGATGGTCCTGGGGGAGGGTCAGGGTCGCGTGCATGCGCACACACTGAGCGTGGCAGCCCTGCTTGCCCCCCACCACCCCTGGCCGGCACCTGCCTCACCTGACGTTCTGGGTGGGGTTCCACCGCTCTGAGGGCAGCTCCCCGCTCTGGGGGTCATCGACCGGGGGGTGCAGGATGGAGATGCACACATCCCCCGTCTGCGGGAGACACACAAACCGTGGGCACCTCCACACCCACATGCATCTCACACACTCTAACCCCCACCCACCCTGAAGTCGCAGGAACCACGCGTGCACCACCCATGGGGCTTTCTCCACCCTCCTCACGGCACCCATGTCACTCATTCATACTCAACAGCCCAGCACATACAGGAGCACCCCCACACGGGTGTCTTCACACACCATTCATTCCTGCCCAAGTAGACACAGGATCACCTGCTCACTCACACCAAAGGTTTGCGAGCTCACCTGCACAGCCAAGCTGTCCCACTCCCTGACCGACTGGGGTCCTGAGAGGCTCACCTCATAGATGTTGGGGTGCCACATCTTGGTCAGGAAACGGAAGGCCGGCGGCGAGTAAGGGTAGTCGATGGGGAACTTGAGGCGAGCCTGTGGAGGGCGGCCCCCAGGGGAGACCAAGGCCAAGCAAGTGAGGATGCTGGTGAGGCACCAGTCCGACCCCAGGGTGCATGCTGGTGTGTGGGGCCCTGACTACGGCCCCTGCAAGCACAAGGGCTCCAGGCCGGTGGCAGACCCCAACTGTGTCCTCTGACCCCTCTTCCAGGTAAAACACACTATGCGCATGACCAGGGACCAGGTGGGGGAGGGTCCCACCTATCTGCCCAGCCAGAGTAGCAGGACCCCTAGGGTGACTGAGACACACTGGCCCTGGCAGCACCTGGCCTGTTCGCCAGGGCTTGGGGTGGGGTCAGGGGTCAGCTAGACCAGGGTGCCCTCTGCCAGGGGCTCTACCCACAATCCTTTGCAGCAGCTACGATTCTCTCTCAGAAGCAGGAGCTGGCAGGGGCTGGAGACTCCACCTAGCTCTGCACCCTCATGTGAGCAGCCAGCTGCTGCCCAGGGAAACAGACCCTGCAGGGTAGGGGTGAGGTCACCCCACCCCTTCTCATCTGCAACCTGCCTCTCCACCAAAGGTCTGAGTCACAGAGCTGGTGACAAGGACTCGGGGGTGGGCCGCCCCATCCCCTCCCACAGCACTAAAGCACCTCTTGGAACACCTGTGCAACACCCCACGCAACCAGAAACAGCTTAGACCTCCCTTGGGGGGCCAGGGACATGATCCTGGGGGGTCGGGGTTGGAGTGCAGAGGTGTGTAAGCTCTTGGTCTGACCTGTAGCCCTGGTCACCCCGGTCGAGCCCCTACCCTCCACCACAATGGCTGGCAGAGCTGGGGTCTCTGTCTCCTGGGGAGCGCGAAGAGGCAACTTGCCGGTGGGATCACCCGGCCCCCTACACCTCCTTGGGAAAGGGTAGAATGATCCCTGGAACCCTTGCGCCCGCCTCTATGGGCGGTAGGGAGGGGTGCAGGGGTGGGGGCCTCTCTGGGACAAGTGACCAGGTACCTGGAGGCCCCTGCATCCCCTTGGTGGGGGCTGGGGAGGCAAAGGGAGGTGGGGGGCGCAGAGATGGGGGTCAAGGAACAAGGCCCCCACTACCTGCACTTTCAGCAGGGGCCAAGGGGCGGGGCAGCTGGATGGGCTTGGGGAGACGAACGGGGTGAGGGATCCCCTGCTCCTCCCTGGGCGGCCAGGGTGGCGGTCTCGCGGCCGAGTGGTCAGCTGGGGTGACTGAGGGCTTCCCGCACCTCCCTGGGCCGCCGGAGGGCCCCGCGGGCTCGGGGAGGTGGGCGGGGCTGGGGCGTCGGGCAGTACTCACCTTAAAGTAGCCGCCCTCGTAGTAGGTGTTGGGGGGCCCGAAGATGGCCACCTCCCAGTTGTACAGGTCGCCCTCGTCCACCAGCGTGACCCGGAAGCCCTCCACCGGCTCCTCCTGCAGCCCCTTGAGCTCCAGCAGCAGCGCCTTCTGCGAGCTGGGCACCAGCGGCCGGGCCATGGCGGCGGCGGCGGCGGCGGAGGTGCCCGGGGCCGGGGGCGCGCTGGGCCGGGGGGCCGCCGCGGGCTCACGAGACGGGCCGGGCCGCGCGCCGGCCTCGGGGGAGCCGGGGGCGGGACCGGGGCCGCTTTCCTCTGTGCCGCCGCCTCTTCCTCTTCCTCCGCCGCCGCCGCCGCCGCCGCCCGGGGCCCCCGCGCGCTCCACTCGCTCTGGCGCCGCCGCCCGCCCGGCGCTCGCTTCCCCCCGGCCCGCGCGCCCCGCCCCGCGCTGCGCTTGCGCGCCGCGGCCGGGCCCGGTTTACGCCTGCGTGGTAGGGCCGGGCTCGGACTGCGCCTGCGCGCCCGCCCGCGGGGCACGCCGGGAATTCGAGTCCCCCTCCGCGGCCCCACCTCGGGAGGGAGGGGGCCGAGCGCGCGGGCGCCTGGGCGCTTCCCACGCCTGGAGCCGCCGCGTCCCCGTTCAGTCTAGTAACCCCCGCACGCCTGTGTACAGGGAGGCGCGCAGCCTCGGCCTGCTCCGCCCCTCCGGGTCTGCGCCGCGAGGGGACCCTTTTTTGTGACGTCCTAGCCGGGGGCGGGGCGGGAGGGGCGGGGCGCGGCGCGGACTTGGGGGGTCTCTGGGCCTTGTCGCCGGTGCGGGGTGCGGGGGGGCCCTGGCCGTGTACCAGGACTCAGGTAAAGTTAGCCAAGACGCAGCGCCGTGTCCCGATGGCCGCGCCACCCAGCCTGTTTCCCCGGTGGGTCGGCTGGCCAGGCAGTCGGGGCACTGGAAGGCCAGCTGTGAGGCCAAGTTTGCAGGTGCCTACCCCTTCTCTCGCCCCCCCCCCCCCGAGGCCAGGTCCGCGCTGCCCAGGTCCCCCTGAACGTCCATCCGATTGGACAAGCCGCAGTGATTCGGGAAAGACCGGAGTCCACCCTGCGCAGTCAGCACGTGTAGTCCAGTCCTGGACCCCAGACAGAGCCCACGTCCTGGGCACTCCCCAGTCTGAGAGGATATCCAACCTGCACCCTCCACCCACCCACCCCCAGATTGAGCCTTGCCCCCATCCCCCCCAGCTCTGACTCGGATGAACCTCTGATCCTGTCTTGGCCTTGACCCTAGCCTGAAGGTCACACCTCAGCCAGTTTCTACTTTGACAGCCCTGAGCTCAGCAGTTAGCCCCACAAGCCTTGCCTCCACTGAGCCCCGATCCTGGATGAGCCTGATTGCACAGGCCTGAGCTCTGCCTGAACTCTGACTTTGGCTGAAATCCGACCCTGATTAATCTCTGATCTCTTGAGGTATGACCCCTCAGGCTGCATCCCTGATTCCTGACGGAACTCTGGGCCCTGACTGAAGAGGCCTCAGCCCTGATCCTTGACTGAACTCTGACCCTGGCTAACCTCTGACCCCTGACTGAACTCTGTTCCTGGACAGTGACCAGCCCAGAAGTGGAGCTTTGTTTTCTCCTCTTTAGGGTTCCAACAGCACCCCTTCCAGTCACCCAGGATCACCAGGGGTGCGGGACAGACTCCAGAAGGCTGGTCCTTGGGGAATCTCGAAGATGTTGGATTTCAACTAATTCCCTGAGTGCTTACCAGTGGGCCTCGGGATGCTCCTCTGAACCCCTTACTTGACCCTGTGGTGTCACCAACATTAGCAACAGCCCAGGTTCACAGAGGGATGAGAGGCTCAGGGGGACTGAAGTCCACCTGCACCCTGCCCTGGGCACCCCCACAGTCCTCCCCCACGCCTGATTGACCCAGCAGAGGCTGGGCACCCTGAGTCGGGAGGTGACCACAGCAAGGTGTGGATGCAGCTGTACGCAGCCCAGGAGAGCTGCCAGCAGGGCAGGAACACAGCCGCTGTGGGAAACAGAAGGATTTCTCCCAAGTTGTCTCCCCCAAATATATGCCAAACTGAGTTGCTTGCTACAAGTGGCAACTGACTATACACTTGGAGGTCAACAGAAGTGGGTCAGGGGTTATTCTCCCTAAGGGTTATCAGCCATCCCTCCCGAGCAGACACCACTGTTTATCCCACAACAAGTAGGACCTACTCCCTTCTGATAAGGATAGTAGTTGACTGCTTCCTTGTAGGAGACCCCAGGGAGGTCAAGCCCACCCAAGGGTGACCAAGGCTAGGCCACCATCAGGAATCTAGGGTCTGCCCATCTTGTCACATGTATACCTCTAGCCGCCCCTCTTCCTATGTGCACACCCCTAGCTCATCACCTTCCTGTCACACCTAATGCCTATTGTACATCCCCTTCCTATGATGTGTCTGCCTATTGCACTACTCTTCCTGTGATGTATGCTTACCTGTAATCATGCACCCCTAACTAGTTATAACTCTTGGTTAGTAATAAAGTGGGGCTCTCTTGCTCTCACTCCCAGGCTCTCCCCATGAGGACCACCAAGCGGGGCTGAGGTGAGCATGCTACCATGAAACCAGGAATTGTGTCTGACTCCATTACTTCAATCTCTCTTCGCTCATGCCCTCTCTGACTTAACTGTAATCGTTACTTATCACCGTACAACTGCACCTATCAGACCAGTGAAGATTTGTTGGGGGCCCTGCCCCCCCTCCACAGCCGAAACAGGACACAGGACCTCCCTCGCTGATGCCCTGGGGACAGCTGGGGACCATTTCATCAGGCCTGGCTCTCCTCCCCAACTAGCCAAGCACAGAATGCAGAGGTGTCTGACACAGGTGGGAGTCAGTCTGGGGGGGTGGAGAGAAGTCCAGGGTCACAGCTCAGCTGGGGTCAGAGCTCAGTCAGGTTCCAGGGGCTGGGGCTCAGTGGATTTCGGAAGCCATAAGTCCTTACGGGGGCATACGTCATCTTTCTCCCACAGAGCATCTGGGGGAGTCAAAACTGCTGACCCTGGGGTTTCCAGCCCAAATTGTAACCCAGAGTTCCTGTGAAATGACTGGGGAGGTCGATGTAAATGTGAGATGCTATGGTCCCCCAGGGGATTGGAAAGTTTGCTGAAAATGCAAATAAGGCATAAGGTACCCATGTGGATGTATGGAAACCTAAGGAGGGGATTGGCTGGTTTGCCACCCAGCTAAGCTTTTCCCTGCCACCAGGAAAGAAGAGCCATGCCTAGAACCCCCTTGACTCAGGCAGGGGTTGTGGATCCAGGCATAGGACGCAGCAAGAATGAGAGATGAGGGCCATTGGGGCAGCAGAGCAGGCCGATGGGCTTCCCGGCCCCCGAGTGAGAAAGCCCGATGGGTTCCGGCAGGAGACTGGCTGGTGGCACTGAACCAGGCATGGGGGCAGCTAGGTGTACGGAGCTGGACCTGTAAGCCTTTGGGAGAGGTCGATGCCTCTGGCACTCACTGGCAGGGCAGTGCCCAAGGGGCCTTGAGTGTACCTGTGCACACGATTGAGAATTGAGAAGAGGCTGTCCTGCTGGAAGTACTGCATCCTGAGTAGTTTCTGATCCTGAATTGCAGTCGGTTACTTCGCTAGTGAACCTTACAACCAGGAATGCATTCCGTGGTCTGTGTGGCCACCGACCCATCAGAGCAGAGTGGTGTGAGAGGGACGGCTGGTGCTAGGCTGCGGGGAGGCCTGGTGACTGACCTCTGCCTCACAGGAACCAGCCTGGGCACCCCGCCCCCTTCCTGCCCCCTGCCCCACCCCAGAATTATATTGGTGATTCCCCCCACCTTGTGAAACTGGCTGAGGCCACTGTGACACGGGCAGAGGAACCTCCTGGTTCCCTTTTCGAGGACAGACTCCCTGAAGGCCTTGGTGACAGTGCAGTCCTAGAAATCCTGGCTGGACCCTCCCACTGCAGCCACTTTACTCTGCATTCAGACTAAGTCCCAGGACTGTGTCTCATTGGCTGGCTGGAGTCACATGATTGTGTCTGAGCCAATCACTGCAGCCAAGAGCCCTCAGACAAGTGATGGTCCAGCAGGAGCTCAGGGAGAAGCTCCATCCACCAGGTGTGTCTGAGGGGCTGTCAGAGTCCCAGGAGGTGGCAGCACTCCTGGCTGTGGCAGGGCTCAGGGGTCCCCTGGACGTGAGGGACAGGAGGCCCTGGATGGGGCAGGAAGGGGAGGAGGCTGTGCTAAAGAAGCTGGAGCGGGGATGGAGAAGCCCCAGGCTGTGGGGTCCCTGGGGGAGGGGCAGGCAGAGGGGCAGGCTGCACAGTGGACTGCATCGGCCCTTGCTGGCTGGAGTCACACATACCTGGGCCCGAATAGGACATGTGGATCAAGCCCAGGCTTGACAGGTGACTTGGGCCAATGTCCTCTGGTGGCCTGTGGCTGCCCCCTCCGCCCTGGGGCCTAGCTCAATAGGGACTGCCACTGTGGCTGGGTGACTATGTGGGCGGGCTGGTGTCTTGTGGCAGTGTGACCTCTTCCAACCCAGAGCCCAGAGGAGAGGGCAGCAGGGCGCTCCAGACTTCCTCTGCTCAGCTGGGGAAACTGAGGCCCCGCCACACACCGCTTGGGCAGGAAGCCTGAGCTAGAGGGCGGATGGCGACCTGGGTTTTGTCAGGGAGGGGCCTTAGGCACACGGGAGCTCGGTTTGGGGATGCTTTATTCTGGCCGTAATGGAGGCGAGCAGGGTGCAGGAGACCAGGCCTCTCCCCGCAGGTGGGCGTCCAGGTGGGGGCAGGGGATCGGGTTTCAGCCCACCGGCTTGACCTTGGCGATGAACAAGGCGGCGGCCTTCTCTAGGAACTCCTCGCGGTGCATGGGCACGCACGGCCGCCGTGCCACCACGGCGCGGTCCATGGCCAGCGCCACGTTGTCGGGCCCGAGGCGGGAGCCGGCCTCCAGGTAGCGCGCGGGCGCCGCCTCGTCGCTGTCGCCGGTCTGCAGCGCGCCCTCCAGCGTGTCCAGCACGGCCTGGCCCACGCGGCGGTCGGCGGCGGCCAGCGCCGGGTCCTCCAGCAGCCGGTACAGGGCGCCGGCGCGCGCCACGAACTCGAGCAGCACGAAGCAGGTGCGCATGCCCGCGCGGAAGACGCCCAGCGGCACGGCCTCGTGGTCCCGGCACTGGATCTTGCGCAGCAGCGGGGCCACCGTCGCTTCAGGGGCCTCGCCTTCGCGGCAGATGCGCCTCAGCAGCTCGCTGTAGGTGCGCCCATCCAGGCCCGGCTTCTTCTTGCGCCCGCCGGCGCTCAGGCACTCGTAGGCCACGCTGACGTTGTTGTTGAAGGCAGCCCTGCCGGAGGGAGGGGGAGTGGTCGAGGTGGGCTGGATTCCTCCAACTTGTGCCCCCAACACACGGGCCCGAGAACCCCTAATCCATGCCCCTCAATACACTGGGGCCCGAGAACCCCCAACCCATGCCCCTCAACACACTGGGGCCCAATGTCCAGCCCACACCCCCAACATACCAGTAACCAGGAACCCTCAACACACTGGGCCCCAATGTCCAGCCCATACCCTCAACATACCAGGCACCAGGAACCCCCAACCCATGCCCCTCAATACACTGGGTCCCGGGAACCCCCATCCCATGCCCCAACACACTGGGCCCCAAGAATGTCCAACCCACACCCCCAACATACCAGGCACCAGGAATTCCCAAACCATGCCCCTCAACACACTGGGCCCCAGGAACACCCATCCCATGCCCCAACACACCAGGGCACTAGGAACCCCCAGCCCATGCCCCTCAATACACGGTGCCCTGGGAACCCCTAGCCCATGCTCCCAACACATTGGGCCCCAAGAATGTCCAGCCCATACCCCTAACAAACCGGACACCAGAAACCCCAAGCTCACACCCCTAACACTGGGGCCAAGGAACCCCCAGCTTGCACCCCTCAGCATACTGGATCCCAAGAACCCCAAGATGGACTCTAACACATAGCCCATTGCCCTCCCCACCAGCCCCTCCATGAGGTCTCCCCCAATGTTACCTTCCCCCATGAGACTGCCCTGCCCCACCCCTTACTTTCTCAGAGTGTGTGTGTGTGGTGGGAGGGGGGCAATGGGGCAGGACATTGTGGCCCTGTCTGCTACTTCCAGGCCCATAGTGAACTCCCTGCCACGCAGATGGTCCCACATGCAGCCTGCCTGTGAGGTGTGGGGCAGGGTGGGGCGGCCAGTGGGGGTGGGTTCTGAGACTGCACCTCCAGGGGAGCAGATGGTCTCATGTTTCTTCTGAGGAGCAGCGGGTGGGCTCCAGCTGCTGACACCCCCAGTGCTCCCTCACCGAGCAGGCCAGCCGCCCCTCTTCAGTGGGTCGTCACCCCACGTCAGCGTGTGAGCTGGTCACTTCAACTTGCTGGGGCCAGCGGGAGGTGAGTGCATGTTTGCCAGTGTGCGGGGTTGCAAATGAACTCAGGGACACCCAGTTAGCGCTCTGCCACCCCTGCTCCTTGTGGCAGATTATGGAGGGCCATGCGGCTCTGGAAGGCCCTTCAGATCAAGGTCGGCCCTGACGGAGGCCTGGGAGGGAGGTCGGTGGGGGCCCAGGTGGACCCCTGGCTGGAAGTGTCTGGGTTCTGCTATGTGAAAAGCCCCGCCCCCGGCTCTGCCCACCTGCTGGGTGAGGAAGTCACCCCTGAAGGCCAGTGGCCGTGCCAGATACAGCAGGTGCCAGGCCCCATTGTCACAGTGCACAGTGGCACCTTATCACTGATCTACGGGGCAACTGGGCCACCAGTCAGGAAGCCCGGAGGAGCTGAAGCCTTTGGAATATCGGAAATGTGGTAGTTACATAATCTGGTGTCAAGGTGAGACTATGAAGAGTGAAGGGGTGGAACTTATCTTGTCAATCAGGTTGCAGCTTGATGACCTTATTTGGAGATACTAGGGAGATAAATAGCTCACTAGAGGCCAGATCCACACTCTCTGATTTGCCTTTCTGCTGACAAGCCACATGGAGACCCACACCAGTGCTAAGAGCCTTCCACCGCCACTGGATCCACGAGACTTTCCACCCACTGGCCTGTGATCTTCCTGCATTTGGCATCATTGCATGTGTTGCCTGAGTCTGAAGAGGAATTTATAGACTGGTGTTGGACATATGGGCTAATATGGGGTTTAGGAACTTGATCTGGACTGGGTTGGGCTGTTTTCTCAATGTATAATTGCTCTTTGATATAAAGCTCTTTCTTACACACATCTCAGCGTCTATGCATTTGTTTCTCAGTCTACCCAGACGAATACAGGAAGTACTGCCAGCTGGAAGCACAGACTAGTCTGGTCCTGTGGCACCAGAGTGCTCCTTGGAGGCCTGGACGTGAGACTTCCTGTCACAGTCTTTGGACATGTCAGGGGAGGCCAGCCCCTGGAGAAGGGCCTCATGCTTGGCAAAGTGGAGGGGCGGCATGAGAGAAAGACCTGCGGGGAGACGGAGGGACACTGGCTGCAGCACTGGGAACATGTGTGAGGATGGAGCAGGGCCGGGCGGTGTTTCTTTCCGTTGTGCACAGTGTCACTGTGGGCCCAAACTGAGTGGGCACTGGCACCTGCCAGCCACAGGAATCAATGAACCTGAACACCCGGCTGGACGAACAGGGTGGTCTGCATACCTGGCGCCCAGAGCGGCTGGGCTGCGGGGGGTGGGAATGGTGAGGGGGGGTTGGCTTTCGGTTCTCAGGAGGCTGCCGTCCAGACATTGCTGCCTCTGCAGGATGCCTCCCGGGGCGGCCCCTGACCCCTCAGACGCCTCATGGGCCCACCTTCCACACAGCCAGCAATCAAACCTCGTGGTAGGCAGAGGCCTGGGGACTTTAAAAATAAACTGGTCTGTGGCTTCTGTGGCATCCTAGTGGACTATGGGGTTGTCTGTATTTGATGGTGGTGGGGGCCCCACCTTGCTGCTCTCCTTCGGGCAGGCCCCTACTTGTGTGGTCTGTGGGTGTGACTGACGGGGGTCTGCCTTCCATGGCAATAGGGAGAGCCAGCTCCTGTCCCCTGGGCCTCCTCTGGACATGCATCCCCGTGGGTGGAGCTGCAGGAACTTCCCGAGGGTTCGGGCTGTGGGTGGCTGTAGCTGTGGCCTTGTCCCAGCCAGCTCCTCCTTGAGGCTCCCCGAGTCATTCTGAACACCTCTGAACGGGCCACCCCCAGATTCCCTTGGCTGTGTCTTGAGGCTGCGAGCAGGCACCCTGGAACCCAGTGTGGGTTGAAGCTTGGGAAGCTGAGGGCCAGGGGCTAACAGAGGGGCCATGGGAGTGGGCCTGCCCCATCTATTGGTGCCTTGTCTGCAGGAAGTCACGCCAGGGGGACAATGAGAACCCTTCCCTGTTAGAGCCGCAGGGGGTAGAAGGTGGGCCAGAAGGGCCCCACCTGGGTCTCGCCCACCCTGCCTTGGGGCAGACCAGCCTCCCTGGGGCCTGTGTCCACCAGTGTCCACTGGTTAAAGAACTGGACCGGCAGGTATTTGTGGCCCCTCTCCAGGAGGAGACCCAGTCACCTAATGCAGGGCCTCTCACTTGGGGACAGCACTGCCTCCTGATGACATAAGGCTAGGACAGCAGGGTGGGGCACAACATGGAGTCCAGTGGGTGGGGGCCAGGGAGGCTGCTCATCCTCAGTGCCCAGGGCAGGCCCCCCTTACCAGAGAAGAGCCACATCCCTCAGTGTGTAGGTGGGATGTGGGGGACAGGGGCGGTGTTACTATTTCTCAGGAGAAACAATTCTTGCAAAATTCTTAATAATCCGAAAAACAAGAGTCACATAATATACCAGGATGCGTCGGGGTACTGGTAGTGCAGAGGGTTAAGTGTGCCCAGCTGCTGAAAGGTTGGCATTTTAACCCACCAGCCACTTGGGGGCGAGGGGTGGGGTGGAGAGGGCAATGAGGCTGCCTGCTCCTGTGAAGATTTCCCTCTCACTGCTGACTCACAGCGCCCCTACAGGACAGGGTGGAGCTGCCCGGTGGGTTTCTGAGACGGTCACTGTACAGGAGTAGAAAACCTCCTCTTTCTCCCTCTGAGCAACTGGTGGTCTCCAACTGCCGACTTCGCGGTGAGCAGCCCAGGGAGTAACAGGACACCTGGCAAACCCACAGGGGCAGTTCTGTCCTGAAGCCACTGGTGAGCAGTGGTTCTTTTTAACACCCCAGAATAAACTCCCTCAGGGAAGACGGTGTCAACCAGGGCCCCTCCAGTCCTGTGGTCACCCTCCTTGCCCCTCCCCACTTGAGGTGTGGGTTCTAGTGAGCAGCGACACAGGATGTCAGGTGATCACAGGATGTACCCCCTAGCCCCGTGGCGACAGGTGTTCCTAGTGGGGAGGTGGCAGGTGGAGACCAGGGCTTCTCTCCATCCCCTGTGGTGCCCAGGTCTGCCCAGGGACCCCTCAGGCTTCAGGACCCTGGGTTGGACCTGGCTGGGCCACTCATAGATGCTCTTTGGCTCAGTGGCCCTTCCCCCTGCAGTGGGGAGGTTGGTGGTCCCTCCCAGAGTCTCTGTGTCTCCTTCCTGGCAGGCATGGGTCACTGTCAGGGGCTGTGAGCCCAGGAGCCCCTGTCCCCTGCCTACCTCATCCTCTTCCCTTGGGGGCACCGCTCCTGTTGAAATCCCTTCCACAAACCCTTTTCTCTGGCTCTGGGGAGCCCCCTCCACCAAACACCAGCCAACCACTAAATCACATAGCTGATTCGTGTCTCCTGGAGTCTCCCCAGCCGACCCTGCTTCGCACCGTTCACTCCCGGAATGGGGAACTCCTCCAGTGACTAAGAACGTGGAGGGGTGGGTGTGGGTGTTGGGGAGACGGTTAGGGAACAGCCCAGGGGAAACAGACATGGCCTCCCCTCCCCCACGCCTCAGCCAACCCGTGGGCCCCACTCTCAAGGGGTCTGCTCCAGCGAATCACCCAGGCCACCTAGGGTCACCCTTCCCATCATCACCCTCATAGCTGTGGGGCCCTTGGGTGGCTGGGATGCGCTCTATCTTCGCAGGCCAGACTGGAAAATATTCTTTGTTGGTCTGAACAGACGGGGATGCTACAAAGACCTGTCTCGGAGTGCTATGTATGAAATCCCCTCTGTGGGCGCAATGCCTTTCAAAATTGGGGTGCACTGCAATGGCTCACTCAGCTTCTGCAAAGAGGCGAAGCCGGTCAGCATCCCACAGCGCCCGCTTGACCCCCTGGCTGGCGAGTTTCCGCCCCATCTCGGGGGGGTGGGGGGTGGGGGGGGGTGTTCCTCCGCACCGAGAGCACTACGGACTACAGTTCCCAGCAGGCCTCGCGCGCCGGCGTCCGCGCCGCTGCTGGGGAGACGCGCGGAGCACGCTGGGAGTTGGAGTCCTGCCGCGTCCCGCCCCGCCCCAGCCCGGGCCCCGAACCTCTGGGAGTGGTGAGCCAGGCGAAGGTGCCACAGCGCGCGGCTCAGGCGCTGCTGCTGCAGCAGGAGCTGTCCCGGGGGGTCGCCGGCGCCGCCGCTCGCTGGCGAGCGCAGACCCAGGTTCTCGAAGTAGCGCGCCAGGAAGGCGATGGGCTCCTCGGGCCGCGCTTCCAGCACTTTCAGGAGGGCGGCGCGCAGCATCTCCGTGACACCGACTTGCCGCAGAAAGTCCTCTTCACTCTCGGCCGCTGCTGCCGCCCGGGACGCCGTTGGCCGGCCGCCATCCGAGAAACCGGGCCCCGGGGCCACGGCCGGCCGCCGCTTCTCCAGCGCCGCCATCGTCGATGAGGGCCAGCGGGACCGGAACCAGCGCCATGTCCCGTTGTGCGCCCTGTCGCCATGTTTGTTGAGGGCAGCGCCCGCTGGGATCCCACTGGGCCGGCCCAGAAGTCTCACGGGGAGACGACCCTCCGCCCTAAGCTTACCTAGCGCTGTCCAGCGGGTTTCTTCTTCGTGCGCATTGATTCGGTCTCATGGACTGGGTCCGGCATCTAAACTTGCCAGGTTTCAAAATGGCTACCTAGAAGGGCTTCGTTTCTGACGTGATGGGTAGAATGCTTCCGCTGCACGGTCTCCTAGCAACCAACCGCCCTGGTCCCCTGCCCAGCGTGGGCGGGGCCGCATCCACCCAGGGCTGCCTGATGGCACTGCCCAAGCAAGCCCTCAGAGGTCAGGCTCCGCGGGACCTGCCCCTTTCACCACCTTTGGGGTCGGGGTAGGGGACGCTATTCCTGATCCCCAGTTTGGGGGACACAATGGTTCTGGGCTCCTGCATTAGTAGTGGTTTTGAAGTTGGCCTCTTTTCCTGGATTGGGAGCGCCCCTCATCCCCGTCTCCAGTCAAGACTGCTCCCCCCACCGCCCACTGGAAAGGATGAATTTCCTGGCCCCCAGCGCCTCCTGGGCGCCAGGGAGATTCTTTTACAGCTCTGGATTTTTCCTTAGCTCCCCAGTGCCCTCCCTCTACTGATGTCCCCAGTCCTTAGCCCCCTTCCTCTGTGGGTGCCCCCAGGATGCCCCCCCCACCCAAATGCTCATCCACACTTCTTTAGTGGAACCGCTAGTTCTTGGAGTGTCTGCTCAACACCCAGAGAAACACTCACAGCAATGTGTTCTGGCAACTCCCTTTCCAGCCTTGGCTGAGGGGGCTGGGGTCTCTCTCTGTCCACCACCCCGTGTGCAGAGGACACTCCTAGGTGTCTGAGGGCAGCCAGAGCCTCAGACCACGACAGAGACTACAGATGCTCATCCCAAATTCCCTTTATTCCCCAGCTCTGAACTGTCGGAATGGGCGCTCCAGGGCCATGGTGTGTGTGTGTGTGTGTGTGTTTTAGCCCTTGGCCATCAGGGCACAGGGTTGGCTGTCAGAACCCTGCAAATGTTCCGTGGTCACAACCAAGCCGGGGAAGGGTCCAACCACGTCTCACAGGCACGAAGACCCTGGTGTGCATGGTGCTCTGTCCAGGGACTGGCAGCATCTTCGGAGGCGGTGGACTAGGAACGCCAGAACAAGCAGGGCCAGCACGAAGCTCCCGGTCCACAGGGCAACTGACGGCTGCACAGCCACAGGGCAGGGTGCTGGGGTGGGGTGGGCGAAGGAGGAGAGGCTCAGGGACCTTGCAGGCTGAGGCCAGAGGCCAGAAAGTATGCCCCCACCTCCCGCCCCCCTGTGTCCTCACACCCATTCTGACTCCTGGAATGATCCCTGTAGATTTAGGAGAGTGTTTACGTTCTGGGCTGCTAAACTGCAAGGTCAGCAGTTTAAAACCACCAGCGCTTTCTCCAATGGAGAAAGATGGACATTTCTGCTCCCAGAATGAGTGCCAGTCTGTGAAACAGGCAGTTCTGCCCTAGATAGGCGTGTGGAACTCTTTAGGGAAGTAGGAAGCCTCAGCTTCCTCCCGAGGAGCGCCTGGTGGTTTTGAACTGCCCAGGTGGCTGTTGGCAGCCGCACGCAGAGCCATTACTCCACCAGGGCTCCCATGAACGCTAGGGAGCGGTCCTGGGACTGATCGTACACCTTATGAGAACAGACAGGCTCCTCGTTCTCCCTTGGAGCACCTGGTGGTTTTCCCTACCGTCCTTGTGATTGGCAGGCTCATGCCTAACCTGCTATGCCACCAGGACTCGTGTGCCGCTTCCCAGGCCCCCGCAATTGTCAGAGCTCCGGGGACACTCAAAAGGCTCTCGTGTGTCTTTTGAAGTCTGCACGGGTGTCTCTAGTTTACAGCCATGCCGTCCCGGATGACAGAGCTGTCCCCGGAGGGCTTTCAGCACTTGGACAGCAATGCTGATGCCACCAGGGACATGCTGCACAAACAGCAGGGGGTACAGTGGCTGTGCGGTGGACACTGGGTCTCACTGTGCACTTTGGCCATGGTGATGTAGAACATGCAGAACTTGTATTCCACCCAGAGAAACACTCAGGCTGTTGAAAGTCCCCCCCCACCCCCAAAATAAAAACAGCCCCATACGACAGGGCAGAACTGCCCCTGTGGGTTTCTGTAAGTCCTTGTGGGCAGACAGCCTCCTCTTTCCCCCTTGGAGTGGCTGGGGGTTCAAACTGTTGACCTTGTGGTGAGCGGCCCCAGGCATGACCCAGGATGCCGCTAGGACGCGTGAAATGTTTTGAAAAGTACCAGGGCCTGGGGATTCCAAAGAGGTTGGCAGCCACTGTGGTCACACTCAGGCTGCTGGCCCCTTAACCACACTGGGGAGGCCCACTGGATGGCTGGGGAGACTGAAGCTGGGCAGGGGTTTTCTTATCTAAGGTCATCGCCATCCAAGTCCCACCCACCCACCCCCCAGCCACCAGGGTCCATCTTCCTCCCCAGACCCTGAACTCACAGCTTCTGGGGACCACATACAGGCTGGCCACACTGTCCCCTGGGTCCACGCGGCACTGGAACAATCCCTGGGGGACACAGCCGACCTGCTTCGTCTTCAACCACCTCTGCGTGCCCGCTCCCCTCTGCTCGTAGGCTTCCACACCTCCGGGGGCCCGAGTCCAGCGCACTACCACCGGCTCGGGGCTGCAAGCCACTGTGCACAACAGCTCCCAAGGGGCCTCCCTCTCGGCCAGTGCAGGGGGCTGGAGGATCTCAGGGCGGCAGGGCCGGTGCGTGGGGGGCTCTGATGTCATTGGTGTGAGGTGCCTCAGAGAGGGGAAGGTGGGGGGCTCTGGCAAGGTTGATGGGGGCCTCAGAGAGGTGGGGGCGGGGGGCTCTGGCGGGGTTGATGGGGGCCTCAGAGAGGTAGGGGTGAGGGACTCTGGTGCGGTTGATGGGGGCCTCAGAGAGGTGGAGGCAGAGGTGGGGGGCTCTGGTGGGGTTGATTTGGGGAGCTCCAGGGTGGTTGATGCCTGGTCCTCAGAAGCAGGCAGTCTGTGCAGAACTGGAAAACATTTTGGCCTGTCTCACCGGAACACTCTCCTGCCTCAGTCTCTCCATTTGGACAAGCCCCTGCAAGTCCTCCCCAGGCCCCCTGGGTGAGTCACTGGGCAAGTGCTCACTTAAAGTGGGGAGCCTTGTGTCTTTCTGGGCCTCACTTTCCTCATCTGGAAAGTGGACCTGTTTCATCCGCGGCCCATTGAGGGGTGCACCTGGCAGGCTGGCTGTCATTTCTAAGCGGGTGGAGGGGGCGGGGGAGACAGGAGGGGCTCCGAGTGCAGAAGAGGATCCAGCTCAGCCCCCAGCTGCCCCTCTGCTGGACATCACCCCGCCCCTTGTTCCTGATTCTCGCACAAGGGGTCACGAGACTGCTGTGTTCTTCCGAGGGAACTGTTGGCATCATGGGTGCCCGCCCCCCACCCCCATAGTTCAGGTAGGCCTGTGGTCATGTCCCACTGCTCCCCTAACTGGACTGGCGTTCATCAGGCTCTTAGTAGCCCCAGGAGGCCTGGGATGTGTGTGATTTACTGTGTGTCCCTGGGGGGGGGGGTGCTGCCATGGCCAGGAGGGGCGCTGCGACCCCCCCATAGGGTCTCAACACACACATGGTCCAAAGTGACCCAGTAGATGTTTGGGGCCCAGTCAGGTTTCGTGAGGAGTCTGCACCCCCTCCACTGTCTCCCACGCCGTGTCCCTCCCCAGCCCCCCAGGACTCACCCGAGACTGCCCGTTGCCAGCTCAGCTCCAGGCCCGGCAGCTGCATCGTGGCCCGGCAGTGTAGGCGGGGTGGGGCCGGCATCCCCAGGGGCGGTAGCAGCCAGCGCTTGGTCACGTGGAACAGGGGGTCTTCCTCCCCCTGCGCCTCCACGTCCCAGCCCTCGGCCTGGGCCCCCTCCAGTTCCTGTTCTCCCAGGAGCAAGGAGAAGAACAGGAGGCTGGGGTCCGCGGGTGTGACGTTGTGGGCCGTGCAGGCCAGCTCCTGATCCTGCCCTGAGATCAGGGCTGCCGGGGACACGCTCAGCTGGTCCGGGAAGGCTGTGGGTGACAGCAGGATGGCGGGGAAGCTGGCGGGCAGGCTCGGGTTTGTGTAGAGGGACACAGGGCGCGCTGGACACAGGGGAGGCGCAGGGTCAGCTCCGGGTGCTCGAGGAGGGGGCGAGCGGTGGGGCGATGAGGGAGTGGGCTCTGGAGGGGCCTGGTTTGAGCTGGAGGTGTGTGTGTGTGCTGGGCTACAGAGAGGGGCGGCCTCACCGAACACCAGCAGCCGCACGGTGTGCTGCCACGTGCGGGTGCCGCAGGAGCCCACGCACACGTGGGTCCCCGTCGCCGCCAGCGAGGCGTTGCGCACGCTCAGGACGCTGACCCCCGGGCCGGACCGCACGGCGCCCAGGCTGGTGTCCAGGCCCCGCCACTGCACCGAGGCGGCGCGGCCTGGGCAGGCCAGGCGGCAGGTGAGTTGTTGCGACCCGCCTACCTGGACGACCACCTCGGGCTGCGGGGGGTCCACCTCCAGAACCTGGCCTGCGGGGTCAAACGCCGACCCTCAGCCCGGCGCGACCCCCGAAGGTGAAGGTGCGAGGACCAAGGCCGGGAACCGAACCCCGCTCTGTACACACACACACACACACACACACACACACACCCCTTTCCCAGGAGCATCTCCCAAAGCCCTCTACCCTGAAGACCCTCCTGGGGCTCCTCCCCTCTTCCTGTCCCTCTACCTAGGACCCTCATCTCCCCATCCCCAACGCGCCCCCCCCCCCACCCGGGCCCTTTCCTCTGTTCTAAGCCCGCTGCTGTGACCCCACCCCCAGCGCTCATGGGGATCTGTTCCCCTCTACTTCGTCTGAGCCCCCTCCTCTGTCATAAGCCCCTCCCTTCGGGCTAAGCCCCCTTCCCTTCAACCTCCTTCGCTCCCCCCCCCACGTCTCCTCCACTCCGTCCACCACTCGCGCCCCCGCGCTCACCCGGGCCCCGCGGCAGCAGGCACCCCACCAGGAGCAGGGAGAGCAGGAGGGTGAGACCCCACTCCATGCTCGGAGCTTTCTCTTCCCGCCCGGAGGTGGCGGGGATGCGGCTTAAGTAGTGGTGCCGGGCCCTCTCTCCGCCGCCCCTTCTCCCCTAGCTCTGGGGGGCGGGTTTCTCCGGAGGGGGGACTTTCCCAGCCTGACCCCTGGGGCCTCGCTCGGGAGGTGGAGTGGGGACCCCGGGCCAAGGTCAGGAGAGCTGGCAGGGCGCGGAGGTTCTGGGCTAACTCCAGGAATCACTGAGTGGGGCCGGCGCTGGGTGTTGGTCCAGGTCAGTGATGGAAAAGCCGTCGCCCATCGGCCTCCGCGGACAGCTCCCGGGCCCGGACCCCTGGCTGCGGGCCGGGGTCTCTCTCTGGGGGTGGGGGGAATCTATAAGGCTAAGAGTCTCTTGGGGAACCCAACGCTGCGCAAGTCGCCAAGGGGACCCTGTCCTAAACAGACCCAAATCCATCCCTCCCGGGTTCCCTCTAGTCTAGCTGTCCCATCCAGCCCCTCCGCGACCCTGGGCCTTTGCGCCGGCCTCCTCCCGGTGCTGGGATCCCCTCCCGCCCGGTGCTGGGATCCCCTCCCGCCCCCCTCCCGCCCCCTCCCCTCTCCAGAAGTCCAGCCATGGAGACCGGCAGGTGCTTGGCCCAGGTGCACGGCTGCGCTTGGGAGGTGAGGGCCTAGGGGCCGCTGTATCGTAGTCCCCCGGGTTTCGGAATAAGGGCCCGCGGGGCCAGGTTCGAGTCCCGCCAGCGCAGTCCGGTGCGTCCTGTCTTGCCAGAAGCCGACCCCAAGGACCAGAGGAGAGGCTGTGAATGGGGAAACTGAGGCAGCGAGGAGAAGCTGGCAGACATTGAGGCAGTGTGGCAGGCTGTGAACAGGGGAAACTGAGGTTCATAGTGCGGAGCCCCCCTCCCTGTCGGTCTCCCGCTCCCGGAGAATAGGTGTGTCAACCGGAACCTGCGCGCCCCTGGCCAGCCCAGAGGTGCCAGGAAAGGTCTCAGGAAGTCGTTCTGGCCGGAGGCGCAGGTCCTTCCCGGGAAGCTGGGCTTTTAACCTCGGGAGAGGGGCGAAGAATGGGCCGCTTCCCCGACCCTGACCCCGCTTCCTGGCGCCCACCCTGCTCCAGACGCGGGACCCGGAGTGGGGTGTGGCTGGGGACCCGGTGACCTCACGGGGCGGGTCCGGCCCTGGTGGCCCCGCCCACAGCCCATCCTTCACCTTCGACTTCTCTGCGCCCACCCCTCTCCCGGGAGATGAGGAACTTCGCAGGTGCGGAGTTGGGGACAAAGAGAGATAGGGAGAGACTAAGACAGAGAGAGAGAGAGAGAGAGAGAGAGAGAGAGAGAGAGAGAGAGAGAGAGAGAGAGAGAGAGAGAGAGAGAGAGAGAGAGAGAGAGAGAGAGAGACTTGACGCTGGAGGCTGGGGGTGTGCAGTCCCTGGCCTGAGGGTTCCTGGGCACACCCTCCTGAGGGCCTCTGATGAGAGGGGTCCACGGGGGCTCAGGCTCTGTGGGGGCCTCCATACCCTCCCCCTGCCCGGGGCACTTACCCTCTGAGAACACCCCCTGTAGTCCCCCACCCCCACCGCTTCCCGGCACTGTCCCGCCCCCGAGGAAGTCCTCTGCTGACAGGAAACCTCCTCTTCAGAGGGTACCGGCCACCCCCCTTCCATCCTCTCCCCACCCCACTGCCCTGACCCCATACGGGACAAGGGGGGCCACCGGGTCGGCAGCGCTGTAAGGGACAAAGGAGCCCCCAGTGGGGAATGCATCCCCCCAATCACTACCCCCAGGCAGCCATCTTGGGGCCTGGCCCCACTTTTGGGAGGGTTCTTTTCCCACGGAGTAGAGAGGGCCAGTCTGAGGGCCACCACGGGGTGCCCATGGGTCCTCCAGACCTGGCCTGTTCCCAGGCTGGATTGGAGGGCCAGGTGTTGCTCTGTGATAAGTAGGTGTGGGTGGAGGGGCACCAAGGAAACCCCCTGAAGCTTGAGGCTCAGAAGCCAGGGATGTGGGGCCATCAGCCTCCTCCATCATGGCCTCACCTGGCAGCCCTCAGCTCCCCTACTGCCCCTGAAACTGACATGGCCGAGGGGACCCCAGGGCCCAGGTGCGTGCTGCCACAGTGGGGACACTTTGGGCGGGCGGGGGGGGGGGGTTGCTAAGATTGTGTGGCCCTGCTGGGGGCAGGGCAGGATGGGCACAAGGGGCAAGGGTGAGGGGCCTCTTCTGTCTGTTTGTCCCCTAGTGGCCAATGGACTGATATTTAAAATGTTGGAAGCTTGTCAGGAGCTAAGGGCCACATGCTTCTGTCTGAAGACTCACCAGGGCCAAGGGCCAAGGGGAGGGTGGACAGAATGCGGAGTTGAACGAGGAGACAGGTCTAAACTTCCCTGAGCTGGAGAAGCAGATAATGTGGCCTTGGCTGGAGCCAGAGGGTCTATGAAGTTTCATCCAGAGACAGAGCCCAGCGTCTGGGCCAACCCACCTCCCCAACCCTGTCGTGTCTGGCCATAGTTCTGGACTGAGTACACCCTCTGGGAGCCTGGGGTGTTGTGGGCTGCAGAGCATCAGGTAGCCTCTTGTCCTGAGCTGCAGGGCCAGGAGGCACATCTAGGTGAGAGCTTGTGTTGGGGTCTCAGCTCCCCAAGTCCAGGTGCCCAAAGCTCAGCTGGTCTGCACCCTGAGGGTAGGCACCAGAGTGGGAGTTGTCATGGTCTCTGGAAGCCCAGCCAGACCCCTGTGACCTCAGTACCCGCCCTCTAGTGGTCCCTTTTACGCTGCTGTCTTTGAGCAGCGGCTGCTTAATCTTGGGGGGCTGTCGGGGTGCAGGAGGTGATTGTATGTGGAGGGCACAATAGCAAATCTTGTGGAGGGAAGCTTCAGGCACCCACAATGAGACAATCAGACAATGTGGCTGTTGGGGACATGGAACACCCCCATGATGATGGGTGGGGACAATGGTGTGCTCCGAAGAGGCGTCTCAGATACTCCCTGGTGAGCGGGCAGGAATGACTACTTTGGGCAGAGATGAGGGGGTACCAGATACCCTTACATGGCAGCTAGTATCTTGTTAGGCGACTTGGTTCTGCTGCTCCTGCTGGCTTCGTGCCAGTGTCCAGGGTTGACATAAGTCATCTGCATGTGGAGCAGTATCCAGTCCTCGTCCAGGCTGTTGTTATCAGGATGGTGTCCCGGATCTCACCAGCAGACAGCCAAGCGGTTATCACGCCTTCTGACACTGAAGCGGTGCTGTCCAGCCTGAGGAAGATTGTGTCAGTCTGGGTTGACTAGAGAAACAAATCCAGGGAGCCTCCTATGTGTATCAGAAAGAGCTTTATATAAAGAGTAATTGTATATTAAGAAAACATCACTGCCCAGTCCAGATCAAGTCCATAAGTCTGATATTAGCCTGTATATCCCGTATCAGTCCATAAATTCTTCTTTAGACTCACACAGCACATGCAATGATGCTGAATGCAGGAAGATCCCAGGCCAGTGGGTAGAAGGTCTTGTGGGTCTAGCAATGGCGGTGGAAGCATCTCAACGCTGGTGTGGGTCTCCATGTGGCTCCTCCAGTTCCAGGGCTCTGGCTCCATCAGCGTAGCTCCATATGGCTTGTTAGCAGGAAGATGAAGTAGTGAGAGTGTGGGTCTGGCATCTGGTGAGCTATTTATGTCCGTAGTGCCACCCAATGAGGTCATCAAACTGCAACCTGATTGACAGGCTAGACTCCACCCCTTCTTCAAGTTGACAGTAGATGATGTAACTGCTACAAGGAGCAACATCAGATCCAAGGACCTGAGGAGGACATGGAGACCACGAAAGAAAGAGAAGATCAACGTGGCTGTCAGAACTTGCTCTTAAGCCCTGAGGAGCTACAAGCACATGGGAGAAAGCATGCACTTTCAAAGGGCAGCCCGAGGAGACAAAGCCAAATGTTATCATGGCATATGCAAGGACCCGGGATTAGTCAGCCCAAAGGGAAGGACCTGCTCAGCATATCTGAAACAAAGAAATTACAACAGTTCAAGCCCCGCCTTGCAGTCTTGAAAGATTCTATGGGTAAAATATTGCAAGACACAGGAAGTCTCAAGAGAAGACGGAAAGAATGCACAGTCATTGGACCAGAAAGAAGTGGACACTTCGCCATTTCAAGAGGTAGCCCAGGAGCAAGAGCCAACCGTGCTGAAGGAAGAAGTACAGGTGCACTGAAAGCATTAGCTTAATACAAAGCTCCAGACGAGGAGGGAACACCAATTGAAAGGCGTCAACGAGCTGCGGACTCGCTGGAAGCCTGCCTCTACTAGACTACAACTCCCGTCATGCCGCGGGGCGCAGGTCCTCCGGCGGCGGCCGGGCTGCGTTCCCACAAGGCAGTACGGAGTGCAGGGCGCCCCTCTAGCCGCAGACTCATCTGTGTCAGAGCCCCAGGCGGCGCGGGGCCGGGGTCGCGCGGATCCCAGAGCCCGGCGGGGTCCTCCGCCGGCCGAGTGTCCGTGTTTCTGTATTTCCATGTAACTTTTCTGAAACGGTGGCAAAAAAATACACAACGAGGCACTTTTCCAGCGCAACAACTGATGCCTTCCTAGCTCAGTGCCACCGATGCTACTCTTGTGCTGTGCAAGCATTCCTGAGAGATAACCTTTCCCCAGATTTTTCCGCCGCCCTGAACGTAAACTCTTCCTCCTTCACCCAGGGTGAACCACAGGTCAAGTGGGGAGACGGGGGTCATTCAAATGACAGGGGGCTCAGATGGAGTGGGATGGGGGAGTGGCTGGGTGGTACCAATGGTAAACACCTGGGTTGCTAAGAAACAGGTCGCCCTCTCCAACCGGAAGTGCCTCAGAAGAAAAGCCTGGCGATCTACCGGCCTACCAGCCAACGGAGCACATTTCCCGTGACTAGGAGCCAGAGCGGGCTCTACGAACGTGGCCTCACAGTCCCCGCTGCTGGTCGGCGGGACGCCATCCCAAGGATGATACCAAGGCCTCCCACTGGAGCCCAGAGCCCAGGAGTCAGGGATTTGCATCCTGAGCTGGGGTCGCTGTGGGCTGGGATGTGTTGCTAAGGCTGGGGTCCTGTTGCTAAGGGCTGAAGTCTTGTTATCTGGGAGTTGGGGCCATTGGTGGGAGGGCTGAGATTCCCCGCTAATCTCCAACAATTGTTGCTAGGGTCCAAGTTAGGCTGTCGGGGGCTGGGGCTGTATCACCTAGTCCAGGATGGAGATTCTGGTTAATGCTGATGTTTCACTGGACGCGGGGAAGGGAGGTTTGGGGCTGTATTGGTGAGCTACAATGCACACATCTCCTGATTTTAAACTACGCGTCAAGGTTGTAGCCTCTCCCCAGACTTGTTCCATCTGAGCGCTGAGCTGGATTCTCTGAGGACTGAGGAGTGCGGCCTCAGGGTGGGAGGGAGGCTTATGAACCAGCTGATGATGCAGCCTTGCTTGCTGGGAGTGAGGAGGACTTGAAGCCCTTGCTGATGGAGACCAGGGATTGCAGCCTTCATTGTGGATGGCGACTCAGTGTCAGGAAGACCCCCGATCCCCACAACTGGGCCAGCAGGTGACGTCAGACTACATGGAGGAACATTTGAAGTTCTCAAAGACTTAGTGTTGCTTGTATTCACAACCGGCGCTCATGGAAGCAGCAGGCAAGAGACAGTGCATGGCATGAGGTACACCTGCGGCACAAGAGCTCTGCTGAGTGCCAGAAGCAGGGAGGTCACTCTGAGGACTGAGGTGCGCCTGACCCATGTCATGGTGTTCACCTTGCCTCATATGCACGTGGAGGTTGGACACTGAACCAGGAAGAGCGAGGAAGAATCGGTGCGTTTGCATCGTCGTGCTGGGAAGGAACTGCCAATACCCATCAGACTGTGACTAACACCCCTACACTTTCATCTGCCTTCAACCTGACACAGAGACACAGAATTTCATAGCTTCCGTGCGTCTGGAGCCTGGAGGAAGGAAGACGGCTGTCTGTAGCAGCACCCTTCGCCCAACCCTGTTCCAGGCAGGATCCTCAGGAGGGAGATGGGGAGGACACGGGGACACACCCAGCCCCAGGAGCTGGCATGCTGTGTCCTGGGGGCTGCCCTCGCACAGTGCCCGCCTGAGTGGGTGACGTGTTAGTGACAGGAACTTCTCGTTTTACAGTGCCACCTGGCCTCAGGTCTGCCCTCAGGGCCAGCTCTCTGTCCTGTCCCTGTCAGTCCTGGTGGCCCCACGTGTCCACTGGGAGGTAGCCGCAACTCCACGTGGTGGGTCCTTCTCGGCTTCTGCGTGTCGCTTCTTATGAAGACAAGGACACTGGCCAATGGCTTGCTCCAGGATGTCCTTGGGGTGCCCAGGCAGGTCAGCAAGGACCCCGTTTGTGGCCACCAGTGCCGGGGCTCCCCTGCCACTGGATCAGACCTGCCACTGGCTTCAGTGTTACTGTCTGCTGGGAGCTGTGCCTCCACCCCACCCCACCCCCGCCACCTTGTATTTCACAAGCCAGCTGGTGGACATGGTGGACACCTGCCATGTGTCCATGGAGCTCCACACAGAGAACAGGCAAAAAAAGAAAAACACAACACCCCCCCCCCCGCCGCCCATGTGGTAATTACATAATCTGGTGTTAATTTGAGGATTTAGAGCAAAGGGGTGGAGTCTAGCCTGTCAACTAGATGATAGCCAATGAGACCTCTGTGTGGGCGTGGCCTCCTGAGGAGCCTGGGAACTCCTGTATTTCCTCCTTGGAGGTGGGAGACACCCTCTCTGCTCCCTCCCTGGGAGACATTACGGCTGACAAGACACAAGACACAAGAACTACGCTCGAGCCCTGAGCTGGAGCAGCCACATGGAGACCCCTACCACCGATGAGATGCTTACAACGCCACTGGATCTATAAGACTTCCCGTCACTGGCCTGTGATCTTCCTGCATTTGGCGTCATTGCATGTGTTGTGTGAGTCTGAAGAGGACTTTATAGACTAGTATTGGGCATATGGGCTAATATCAGACTTAGGGACTTGGTCTGGACTGGGCAGGGATGTTTTCTTAATGTGCAATTACTCTTCATCTAAAGCTCTGATACACATGTGAGTCTCCCTAGATTTGTTTCTCTAGTCCTCCCAGACTAACACACCCCAAAACTCCAAACTCACTGCCACCGAGTCGATGCCGACTCACAGTGACCCCACAGGACAGGGTGGAACTGCCCCCTGTGGGTTCCTGAGCCGGTCACTCTTTGCCTGAGGAGCGGCTGGTGGTTTCAACCTGCCGACCTTGGGGCTTGCAGCCCAATGTGTAACCACTGCAGCGTCCTCAATGGCCATTGGGACGTGGGTGTGGGAGTCAAGCCTGTGGGGCCTCTGAGTGGGAAACCGAGGCACTGGAAGGATGTGTACGTGGCCTGCTCCTGGCCCTCATGACCACAGGGCTTGGGAGAGGCACGCCTCCACAGTCCCAGGCCAGGGGATGGGGGGAGCACCTTAAGGCACATTTTCCAAGAGCGTGTTTCTCTACGGTACATCTGCCCCCCCCATCAATGCAATTATTTTATAATTAACTAAATAATATAATTAATTAAAATATAATTAATATTTTAATAAAAGCTGCCTCCTGCGGATGCCTGGCTCCTCACACACTCAGTTTAAGGAGGCCTAGTTCCCTTTGTCCCCTATCTTAAGGCACGGTTTGCACCTCTTGTCTTCTGTTTGCCTGGTACTCTCTTTGAAGTGTTCTCCTCGAGGGCTTGTGAGAATCAAGAAATGTGCACCGTGCACCCCGCCGTTGAGCAAGCTCCGGGCTCTGCTCCCACTTCTTCATTCGCTCTGTGCTCGCTGTCTGTCTGTCTATCTTCGTCAACTGCCTACGGAGCTCTGCAGGACTGCTGGACGGTGGGGCTGGATCCCACACCTTCGTTTGCTGATGGGTCAGGATTCTACATGAGCAGAATCAGCTGCAGACATCCATTCAAGGCAGACATATCTTGGTGGGGGGGGGGCACATTTATATCCAGTGTGTGTGTGTGTGTGTGTGTGTGTGTGTGTGTGATTAGATGCTGTCTAGTCGATTCTGACTCAGGCCACCCCACGATTAGAGCAGAAAGGTTCCCCGAGGCTCTGAGCTGCTGACCTTTCAGAATTGGATTGCCAGGTCTCTCCTGCACACATCTTTGAGCCGCTGGCCCTGAGGCCCGCCACCCAGCGCAGGACCATTTGCACCACCAGGGCCTAGACCCCTGAGAGTGACCACACACAGGCAGGGATCCTGGGGCACAGCAGTCCGGAGGCAGACTGCTAACTCCCAGGTCGGCGGTTCAAGCCCAAGAGCTGCTCCTCGGGAGAAAGATGAGGCTGTGGGGTCCCCTCAGACCCACACAGGGGCAGTGGGCAGTCTGTCCTAAGGGAGGCCTCCGAGGGGAAGGGCCTCGATGGCAGTGCGTTGGTTTGCGTTGGCAGTGACCGGGCACGGCAGTGCCTGGGGAACAGCCAGCTGGCCCGGGGCAGAGGCTCTGCTCGGGGCTGCGCCACCTCGCTCCCCTCACAAGCCCCCAGCGGCAGGGGTGCACGCCTCACAGTGGTAGCGGGAGGTGGGTGCTAGGGGAAGGAGAGAGGGGAAGTGGGACTGATGGGTCTCGAGCAGCCCCGGTGGCACAGTGGTTACTCAGGGGGCTGCTGGCCACAAAGTGGACAGGTCAAAGCCACCAGCCGCTCGGCCGACTTGACGGTAAGCAGTATGCTTGTTTGTTGGGTCTTTCTGCCATTGAAGCCGGAGGCACGCTGTCTGGTGAAGTCAGGTCTGTGGGGATGAAGGACGTGGCGAAAACTGACCAGTGACCACTGGGGCAGGGTCATGCCAAGCAGAGGCCCTGCACTGTTTCCCTTTTCAGGAAGGCTAGGGCGGGGGGCTGCGGGGCTGGGCCAGGTGACCTCCATGGGGAATGGGGAGGAGGGAGGGCTGGTGCAGGCCCTCTGGCCCCAGGCCTTGGTACACAGGCCCTCTGGTCCCTGACCCTCGGAAGGCAGGGGCTTGGGGCACACGCAGCGGGGAGCAGCGCCCTGCCCTCCCTCTTTGCTCTGTCCTGTGGGGTGGGGGTGGGAGGGCCTGGCAGGTCCACAGTGTCCTGGGGCAGCGGGGAGCAGCGCCTTGCCCTCCGAGGCTCTCTGCTCTGCCTGCGGGGTGGGGGTGGGAGGGCCTCGCAGGTCCACAGTGTCCTGGGGCAGCGGGTGCTGGTGCTGGGGAACAAGGTCCCCTTGTCAGAGTCCCTGCTGCAGGATGGGCCAGGCGGCTGCACTGGCACGTGAGGTTGAGTCAGGGGCTGGCCACTGGACAAAGGACAGAGGCGGGGCCAGTCCCCAAGGAGGGGGACAAGCAGGTCCTGGTGGCCAGGAGTGAACAATGGGCCAGTGCATCCCTTGCCAACCTGGCCTTCTGAGTCCTGTGGTCACCCTTTGCCAGGGACTCAGAGGACCACAAGGATGTCCTATAAACTCGGGCCCCAGGGAGGCTTTGGTAGAAGTGTGTGTGTACGTGTGTGTGGTATGTATGTATATGGGTGTGTGTGTGTGTCTGTGAGTATGTGTATATGTACATTGTGTGTGTTGTGTGGTATGTGTAGATGGTTATGTGTGCATATGTGTATGTGTGTGTCTGTGTTGTATATGGTGTGCATGTGGTGTATGTGTGTGGTGTGTGTATATATATATGTCTGTGTTGAGTGTTGTGTGTGTATGGTTGTGTGTTGTGTGTGTGTGTACAACTGAACCCACAAAGCCACACAGTCAATACACGCTTCCTGTCCCCAGCAGGGGCTCCAGCCAGTGATCTGGCTGAGGTGCAGGGCCTGCTGAACCCCGCGGCACATGAGTCCCCACCAGGTCGTAGGTGCACAGAAATAGCCGCCGCCGTCCAGTGCCGTCCAGTTGCTGGACTCATAGCAACACCACTGTGCACACAGGAGGCGGCCCTGTGGGCAGCCTGTCCTCACTGCTCTGTCCACAGCTGTGTGTGTGGGGAGGGGGCACAGAAGAGCATTCCAGGCAGTGGGGGGGGTGGGGCCTTTGGTCAGGAGAACACGATGGGGGCTGGGGGCTGGACCTACAGGGTCAGGGTGCATCCAATCTGAGCTGGGGAGGGACCTGGGGTTGGGGGCCTCACTCAGTACAGGGGACCTGCAGGTGGACTCAGCGGGGGTCTGGAGGGGGGAGGCGATGCTGGGTTACACTGGGGGGTGGAGAGGCACGTGATCATAGGATCCTCCCAAGAGGGCCACAGTCAGACAGGGGACGTGAGGATGGGGCAGAGAGACCCGAGGAAGCAGGAAGGGCCTTGGGCCAAGAATTTGGGGGCGGGTTACGTGGAGAAGCTGGAAGAATCAGGAGATGCTGCTCCCAGAGCCACTGTGGGGGGGCGGGGGGGGGGGTGGAATTGACAGGAGCCTCCTCAGACCTGTGTGGGGAGCCGTGGCCTTGAGCTGGGTAAGTTTTCACACCGGGGCTGCTTGAAATTTGTGATGCTTCGTCTTGGTGGGGGGAGGGTTCAGACCCACCCCAAGGGCTGTGACCACTGCCCAAGGGCAGGGCGGCCCAGCAGACACAGACTGGAAGCAGACCTTCTACCTTCAGGCCTGTGCCACAGAGAGATCCTCCCTCACATCCCCACCAGGGTCACCTGCTGGCACGCCCACAGGAAGGCGTTCTCATCATGTAAAGACCCACCTGTCCAAGCCCTAAGCACAGAGTTGCGCTGCCCTGCGGGGGAGGGGGATGGTCTCTTGGAATGGATACAGCGGCAGTGGGTTTCGTTTGGGGATTTTTACATCTTTGGAGGGGGCGGGGTGCAGGCACCGGCCACGTAGATCTCCTTCGGAGCGGTTGGCGATTGAACCCCCTACCTCTCAACTGTCCCCGATACGCCACCAGGGTCAAACGGGGTGCGGGCGACTTGGCAGGGCCTTCGGGGGGTCAATTCCGTGCACACAGCACACCCCACCCAGGCCTCGAGTCACACAAAGCCAGTTCCCACGAAGGGGCAGAGGGACCAACAGCCCGCAGGTCATTGCCTCCCACGGTGAGTGTCCAGTTCTGGGAATACCTGGAAGCCGGGTCCCCCCTGTGCAGCCCTGCTGAGGGTGGGCGGTGGGGGGCAGGGTCTCTCTCTCTCTCTGGGGCGGGACTGCCCCCTCCCTCCGCCCCGCCACCCCACCCCTGGCACGGTGGGTACTGAACAGCCTACCTGGCCTCTACCCGCCCCATGCCAGAAGCATCCCCACGCCCACCCCCACCCGGGTCCTGACAACTCTGGGTGAGAACGACCCCTGCCCCGCCCGCCCGCCTCTTCGGCTGCCCGGGACCAGTGCAGTGGCAGTCGCCTCTGCCCGCCTCTGCTGTCCGCAGGCTGTCCTGGAGGTGGCCAGAGGGCGCGCGTGAGCCAGCACCCAGTCGGCAGCCCCCCTCCCTCCTCCCCGCCGCCCGCACCCGCGGCCTGTTCTGCCCGCGGCGGCCCGAGGGCGCGAGTGAGCACCGAGTCTGCACCGCCCGCCGCCTGGGGGGCTCCCCACCTCCACCTCCACGTCCACGGCCCCCTTAGCCCCTCACGACCTGCCCTGTCCGTCCGCCCCCGTCTTCCCTCCTCCTCGCTGTCCCTCCCTCCCTCCCTCTCCAGCTACAGCGCTCACTGTCCAAAACCCCACCCCTCCGCCCCCTCCCACCCCCAGTCCTGCCTCAGGGCCTTTGCACGTGTGGGTCCCTCTGCCTGCAACACCCTTCCGCCAGATGCGCGGACCCCTTCCTGTCGTTGCTCTGCGGGCACCCCTGGGGGGGGGCTTCCCTTGAGCTTCCCACTCTGCCCAGATCTTTGGACCCCCGTGAAGGTGAGCCCTATGGATGCACCAGCCTGGCATCAACCTCTCCCAGGCCGGGGAACGGGACGCGGGTTGGAGAGGATCGCCAGGGGGACCCTCTCTACTGGGGGCTCCCTCAGGTCTGCAGCTTCCTCTTCAGACACCTGGCCAGGCCCAAGGAGGTGACCCCTGCCTGAGGGTGGGGGCCGCTCTGACTCACTCTCGGCTGGCTCCCCTGGCCTCTGCCAGCGACTGTGCAAACAGTACATTCGATGACTAACCTGGAGGTGGGCGGCTGGAACCCACCTGGGGTGCTACGAGACCTCAACCCCTAAAGACGGGAGACCTTTATGGAGAGGGGCGGGGCCGCAGTGTCTAGTCCATAAAAGCCGGAGGCAATGGGGGTTCTGGGTGTACATTTGTTGGTCATGGCTGGGCTGAGTGGACACCATGGGTGTGTATGTGTGTGTGTGCATTTGCACGCGCGTGTGCATGTTCAGGTGTGTGAGTGAGCATGTGCACCTTCAGGTATGTGTGAGCATATGCAGGTGTGTGTGTGTGAACATGTGTTTCTTCAGGTGCGTGTGATCCTGTGTGTGTGCTTGTTCAGGTGTGTGTGTGTGTGTGTGTGAGAGAGCATGTGGTGTTTGTTCAGGTGTGTGTGCCTGTGTGTTTGTTCAGGTGTATGTGTGTGTGCACGTATACTTCTTCAGGTGTGTGTGAGCCTGTGTACATGTTCTTGTTCAGGTGTGTGTGATCCTGTGTACATGTGCTTCTTCAGGTGTGTGTAAGTGTGAGCATGCGGTGTTTGTTCAGGTGTGTGTGCGTGTGCTCAGGTGTGTGCATGTTGTGTCTGCTTTGAACTCCGTTGGCTCCGTTTACATTTGTCTGCTGGGGGTGGGTTGGTGAGTAGCTTTGAACTGGGGGAGAAGAGGGTGGGACTGAGGGCACCGGTGTCCCCATAATGCAGGAGCAGACCGAGCGCACTGGGCAGGACAGGGGGCACAGAGCGCCAGTCCTTGAAGCTTCAAACGGCAGCAACAGCAGCAGGGTGTCGACAGGTGGACCCTCTGGGGTCAGGCACAGGGGCTCCAGTGGCAGTGGCAAGCGGACAGGCTAACAGTTGAAGGGTACTGGTCTCTGTGACCAAACCCAACACACTGCCATCACGCCAATTTCGGCTCAGTGACACTCCACACAGAGTCCCCTAGTCTGTTATTCGCTACTGGAGCACCTCTCTCGCCTCATATCTCCCCTGAGGAGCCTCAGGGGGTCTGAACCACTGACCTTGCAGTTAGCAGCCTGGTGCTTAACCCTCAGTGCCACCAGGCTCCCTCATGAGCCACAGGGATACTCAGATTAAAACTATAATACGACACCATCGCACACCTGCCCCAAGCACCCAACTCACTGCCACTGAGCCAATTCTGACTCAAGGCGACCCCATAGGTCAGGGCAGACCTGCCCCTGTGGGTTCTGATGGCAGTTACATTATCTACTGTCAACTTGAGGGAAGGGTGGAGTCTGACTCTCCTTCAGGCCATAGCCAAGGAGGCCTCTGTGTGGGCGTGGCCTTCTCCTGAGGATCTGGGAACTCCTGTCTTCCTCCCTGGAGGTGGGGCACAGTCTCCCTGGGAGACATTCCTGTTGACGAGCCACATGGAGCTACACTGATGGAGCCAGAGCTCTGGAGCTGAAGGAGCCATGTGGAGACATGGAGACCTACGCTAGTGCTGAGATGCTTCCACAACCACTGGATCCACAAGAGTTTCCACCCACTGGCCTGTGATCTTCCTGCATTCGGTGTCATTGCATGTGTTTTGTGAGTCTGAAGAGGAATTTATCGACTCGTATCGGACATGTGGGCTAATATCGGACTTGATCTGGACTGGGCTGGGATGCTTTCTCAATATACAATTGCTCTTTTATATAAAGCTCTTTCTTATACATATATGAGTGGCTATGGATTTGTTTCTCTAGTCCACCCGGACTAACATAGTCTCCCACCTTGCCAATCTTCACAGGAGCAGGCAGCCTCACCTTTCTCCCCTGGAGCAGCAGGTAAGTTTGAACCACTGACCTTGGGATTAGCATCCCGGCGCTTAACCCACAGCACCACCCGAGCTCCTGATTTTTGGGGTGGGGTGCAGAAAGAGGTGATGTCTATGCAATATGGTGTCTATCATGGGTGCCACTTAGAAATGATTTCAATGGCAATAATCCTTGTTGCACATATTTAGATATATATATTTTTAAAAATTAAGAGTTGCTTCTCTGACAAGGGCCATAACCAGGCTTGGATAAACCCCAGTGGGCTTTCAGGAGGCAGCAGCCTGACCCCGTTGACTTTGTTTCTGCTCCAGGGCCTCTGTACGACCTGCAGGTCCTGGAAGACTCTCTTCCCACCATCTGTGCAGCCCCTCCACCTCCCTCTGCCCTCACCTTCGTGGCTCCCCCAAATCCCGGGCCCCAACACAGTCGCAGCCCCCTCCGTTCCCCTGCACCTCCGCCCCATTCGGCAGCGCCTTCCACCAGTGCTGCCCTGGGCACCATGGCTGAAGAGCAGGGCTGTCACCATGACTACGGAGGTGCCCTCACCCAAGCTATGGTCTTTACAGCCACCTCCTAGGCACGTGGAAGGTGGACACTGAATGGGGAAGACGGAAGAAGCGATGCACTTGAAGCGGTGTCGCAGAAAATGCTCAACGTACCATACCTGCGTGAGGAGTCAACACGTCGCCTGTCTTGGAAGAAGTACCACCAGGGTGCTGCTCAGAAGTCCATCCACAGGGAGCTGCCAGAGTCCAGGGCGGAGTCGGGAGAGGACGTGGGCCCAGGGACACCACGGCTGACGTCAGATGGATCTTGGCTCAACGCGGAGAAGACCGGGAAGACGCTGGCCTGGGTCTCATCGACCGTGCAAAGGCGCTCGGCTATGCGGACCATAAGGAACCGTGGGCTGCCTTGAGGAGGACTGGGAGTCCGGGACACTTCACTGTGCTCCGGTGGGACTCGCCCGGGGATCAAGAGGTGGTTGTGCGAGCAGAACAGGGGGTGCCGCGTGGTTTAAATCAGGAAAGGTGTGCGTCGGGCTGATCTCCTCTCACCGTGATGGTTCCGTCTGTAGGCTGAGCAAATCCTCAGAGAAGTTGCCTTGTGTGAAGAAGAGGGGGGCATCAGGGTTGGGGAGAAGGCTTATTACAGCCTCATCTGGCTCTGAGAGGGCAGCAGGTGGGTTTGAACTGCAGACTTGCAGTGAGCAGCCCCACATTAGCTCACTCACCACACCACTAGGCCATGTGGTGCTCAGTGAGCCAAGAGCCAAATGCCCTGCTTGTCAGAGAAGGCGGGGGCAGAGGGTACTTCCTGTGCCCCTGAGTAGTGGACGTGTTGTGTGACCCTGGGCTGCGCCTCAGCTTACCTGCAGCAGGAATGGGGCCAGGCCGCTGAACCTCAGCATGCCCCACTGGCCCCTGGCCCCGACGTCGTGATCCCTGGGGCCGGCTTTGCTAACACCGGATTCTCACTTGGACAGTCCAACCGGCGGCGACACACGATCCCAGCCCCACTTCCAGGCCAGCGACCGGCTGCCAGGGCCACAAGATTCTGTGCAGGGGGACAAGAGCCCATCTGTGCAGCCTCAGGAGGTGTGGTGAGGCCGGAGACGTGCCAGACAGGGCAGAAACGTGAGGGCTGGGGACAGTGCCTGCCAGGCAGAGCCACCACCACAGAGGAGCAGCATTAGCCCGGTCCTGCACTCCCTGGCTGCCCGTCATGGGCACCCTCAGCTGCGACCCTGCCCCGAGGCCCACCTCTTCAGCCCTGGGCCGGCGGGGCACCGACTATCAGATCCCGGAGACAGGGCTTCGCAAGTCCTGTGCGGCGGCTGCCCTGGACACTGGTACAGAGATGTGGGGGGTGGGGAAAGGGGGTGGCAGGGTGGGTGGCTGGACTGGGGGGCTTCCTTCTAAAGAGACCCTGCCCTACTCCCCTGGCTCCTGGAATGTTCTCAGCTCTGCTCCACCAAGCCTCAGTTTCCCCTGAAGATGGGCTGGCCTGGTGCTGGGTGGTCCAGTGTGTTGGGTTAGTAGAGGTGGAGGCACCAGATGGACAGAGCCTCTTGGCTGGATTGTTGTGGGAGCGGACAGCCCATTTCCAGTGACAGACACTTGTTGGTTGTGGTGGGGTGTCTCTGCCAGGGCCCTGCTTCAGTCTCCCCATCTGTGATGACCTCAGCCTATGCCCCTGCATACTTGGACCCCCTTTGATAGGGTGGTACTGACCCCTGCCAGCCCCCTGTGATTCATGTGACTCACAATGTGGGTGTCACTCTGTCCCCTGGGGCCACTGCCTCCCCCACTCTAGTTGGCCAGCGGGGGCGGGAGTGGGTGGAGGGCATGGAGCTGGACTCCAGCTGCCCCCCAACCTCTCAGGACCCTGTGCCCCCTGACATCACCTCAGGGCCTCTTGTAGGTGCCGGGCCCAGCCTGTATGTCCTGCCGTCCACCGTGGGCTTTGTCCAGCATGACTGTACCAAAGTGGCCAGTCCTGCCTACTCCCTGGTCCGGAGGCCAAGTGAGGGTAAGCCTGACCGCTGGTGTGATGGGGCTCAGGGGTGAGGGGCTGCATGGAGGGTGCAGGCTGGAAGGCCAACCCAGGAGCTGGGAGGGTTTGGGGGTCGGGGCTGGACGGGTGCAGGCCAGGAAGGATGCTGAGTGTGGGGGCCACTGCTTAGTCAAGGTGCAGAGATCAGGGCTGGGCAGGAGGAGGGACTTGGGGACAGTGTGTGTGAGTCAATCTTAACAGCCCCCTTGCTGGATGACCACCCAGCGTCTGTTTCCCTTTCTGGATGCTGTGGGCACTGAGTCAGTCTACCTGAGGGTGCATGGGGGGAGGACCCCAGGAGTGGACCAGTCTGCTTGTGGTTGTTCATGGGGGCTGAGTGCAGTGTTATATGTCTGGGGGCACATGGTGGGCCGGGTGCAGTGCTCTGAGTCTGGGAGGACATGAAGGGCTGGGTGCAGTGCTGTGTGCCTGGGAGGACATGAAGGGCTGGGTGCAGTGCTGTGTGCCTGGGGGCGCATGGGGAGATGGCACAGTGACTGTGTGCTGCCCCATGGCCTGGGGAGACTTCATGCTTGTGACAACGCCAGCCTGGGGCTGAGGCCACCTGCTCTCCTCCCTCGAGGCCCATGTTTGTGCTGCAGGCTCTACTTGGAGTGCCATTTTTCTCCGTGGGCCCCTGAACTCTTATTCATCCCACAAAACCCAGATTCTGGTTTCCCTCTCCAGGAAGTCCTCCTGGAGATCGGACACAAGACAGGCTTTTCAGACAAAGGCTTGCCTGACAGAGTTGGAAAACAGCCCCGCTCTCATGTCCCAGCCCTGACTTGCCTCCTTAGGCACGTGCATGGTGGTGACCCTCTCTGACTTGGTGCACAACTCCAATGGCCCCAGCCCATAGCAGCCCCCAGCCTGTAGCTGGGGAGAGACAGCCACAGAGAGCTCAGCAGCTGCCTGGAACCGTGTGGCCTGGAGGAGACAGGAGGGCTGGACAAGCACAGACTGAGTCCTCAGGACTCTCTGTGGGTGATGTCAGCCCAGGTGGAGGCACTGGGGTTCACAGGGCACCCTCTCCCCAGCACTCCCTGAAGACAGCAGCCCTGGGCCCGTCTACTTCCTGGACCCCAAGGTCACGCGCTTTGGCCGGAGCTGTACACCTGCCTATTCCCTGCAGGGCCGGGGCAAGTCTCGGGGTAAGTGTCTCATCTCGGTCTCAATGGTTCCCGCGTGCCCCCTCCCCACCCCCGCCGGCCTGCTGTCTTCCAGCTCCAGAACTCCTGTGTTTGGCCAAGTCCCAGGGGCCACAGATGCTGGCTGTGAACCCACAGTGCCCACAGGGCTTGAGAGAGCCTGAAAGGGGACCTGTGGATGCTGGGCAGCTGGCACATTCTTGGTGTTGGGGACACAGGGCTCTGTGGGTCTCCCTACGAGGCTCCAGGCTGCTCCCTCCCACACAAGTACCTGCTGGCTTCCTGGTTCCCTCATCCACCTACTCCTCCATCCATTGGCCTATTGTCCATCCACTGCCCACCCACTGCTCTATTGATGTGTCCTTCCATCCATTCAATCCTCTGCCAATTCACAGACCTACCGGGCCATCATCCACTCACCCATCCACCAATCCATTCATTCACCCATCCACTTGTCCGTTCGCTTCCATCCATCCATCCATCCATCCATCCATCCATCCATCCATCCATCCATCTGTTCACCCACCCATCCAATCACCAATTCATCCAACATTATACATCCATCCATTTACACCCCCCTCCACTCAAACAAACATGCATCTTGCCCACTAAGAAGGCAGACATAGACCAGCCACATCCTTGCCTTCTATGAAGCCAGCTTGGGCGTGGACCCAGGACCACCCCATCTTCCTGAGCCTGTCTCCAGAGGGAGGTGGAGCAGACCTGGGGGCGGGCTGAAGGTTCTGTGTGGGGGGAGGATCTGGGGAAGGCAGAAGAGATTGGAGAGGGAGGGGAGATGGCCAGGACCCCTGCAGTGTCCATCTCTTATCCCCTCCTACAGGTCTGGAGGTGACGCCTGGTCCAGGGACCTACAGCCCAGAGAAGGTGCCCCCTGTGCGTCAGCGGACACCCCCAGCTTTCACACTGGGCCCCCGCCTCCGCCCTCATCTCCTGGACACCTCTGCGCCCGCCCCCAACACGTACACCCTCCCCTCCCTCTGGGGTTCCCAGGTCTTCGTTAAGCCCAGCAGCCCCAGCTACACGGTGGCTGGCCGCACGCCTCCTGTCCGCCCGCCGCAGGACCCCGCGGAGATCCCGGGCCCCGGCCAGTACAACAGCCCAGACCCCAATGCCTACCGGCACCGGCGGCCAGCCTTCACCATGCAGGGGCGGCCACGCGCCTCGCGCCTCCCCGACATGACGCCGGGTCCTGGGACCCACTGCCCTGAGCAGGTCACAGTGCACAAGGCCAGGGCCCCGGCCTTCTCCATGGGCATCCGGCACTCCAAGCGGGCCACCACCCTGGCTGCCGACACCAGCTCCTGAGGGCCAGCGGAAGCAGGATGCTGCCCTTCCTCCCACTCCTAGCCAGCCTCGGGTCCCCCAGTGAACTGGGGGCTTCGGCTGGAGGAGGGGCACAGAAGCCGCAGGAGGGGTCCTGGGGAGCTGCACCTAGGCCCCCCTGTTTTCTGAATTGTCCAAGGTCCTTCTGGGTCACTGTCCTCCTTCAGTCCCTGGGGGCTGTGACCCTGAGGGCCGCTCAGGGTGCAGGGTGAGTCTCCTTCGAGCGCCCCAGTTTCTTTTCCCGGTCACACCAGGCCAGGCGGGCGGGGAAGGGACACCGTCCCTCCCTACCCGCTGTGCCCTAGAACTGGACGTCCGCTCTGCTAGGACCCATGTCTGTCCAGGTCGCCGCTCCAGTTTCTCTCGCAGCTGAGGACTCTGCCCCGGGGCAGCACGGAGCCTACCCAGGGCCCCGCCCCCAAGCCCTCACCTACCGCCCAGAGCAGCCAATAAACCACACCTCGGCACCAACCCAGCGAAGTCAAGTTCAGGTTCACTAGCCTTCAGAACCACGCCCTGACTCCAGCCTTAAGCTCATCCTCTAGGGGGGCAAAAGGAAGGACCCAGGGCTGGGAGAGGGCAGAGGTGGAACCAGGTCTCTGAGTGGGGAAAGCCAGGTGGGCTTCCTGGAAGTAGGGACACTGCTGCTGGGTTTCCAAGCATGTGCAGGAGTGCGGGTCAGGCCTAATCTGCAGGGGGCCCACGATGAACCGGATATTGACCAAGGCTGACCACACTTGAGCCTGGGAGGCACGGGATGTTGACCGGACCTCGGAGAGACTCTGTCTACGGACATGCTGGGAGGTGGACAACCTGGGCTGGGTCTCCCCATCTCCCCAGCCCCCTTATCAGCGGAATGGCATGAGACCCTATTCTCACACACGTTCCTGGGGCAGAGAGGACATGGTGGGATGTCAGACCCTTCTGTATGCCCCACTCCTTGGGTGGAGAGCCCTAACTCAGAGGCTTGGGGGAGACGGGTGCAGGAGAAGGCTCTTGAAGGTGGAAGAGCAGGTTCCAGATGGGTGTTAAAGCCCTCTTCTTACTCTGCTTTCTCTCAATCTCGGGGCTTCTTCCCCCCAAAAAAACAGAGCCCCCCACAGGCAGGTACACCCGGGGAAAACACGCAGACCCCTCTGCACGTGCATGGGCCTGACCCGCTCAGGGTCAGCACTATGCAACCCCACCACTGAGAGACCACACCCCAGGACTCCTCAGATACAGGGCACCGGCCATCTGCCCGGGCCGGCATCATTCACGCCCCCTCCCTCGCCCGCCGGCCAATCAGGGCTGCGCGCGCTCTCTCCCCCCACCCCTTCACCGCCCCCACTCTCTTCCCCTCCCCTCCTCATGTCTTCTCCTTCCCCCATCCCCCATCCCCACCATGGCCTGCCCCCTTCTCAGAACCTCCCCTACCCCCTCCCTCTTGTCTGTCCCAGGGTTGGGCTGTGATCTCATTTCTCTGATCTATCGATCCGCCCCTCCCTCCCTCCCTCTCCACCTGCCGCCCTCCCCCCGCGCCGCCCCTCCCTTTGTTTCTAGACCGGCAGAGCCCCAGGGAGGGGGAGGAAGGGGCACCAGCCAGGCCGCTGGGTGGTCCCGGGGTGACCGGCACGCCCCGTTCCCTCCTGCAAAGATGAAACCCTGGGTATGCGGTGGAGGATGCGGCCCAAGGCCTCGGCTGAACTGGTGCCACACAGAGCTCCCCAGAAATCCGGCGAGGGGGCTGCGACCCCTAGGCCGCGCCCACACTGCTGGTCCAAGGATGGGGATGAGGCAGGCCTGGGCTCCTCGCAGCGGCCCTCTCTGACCCAGTCTGTTCAAAGCTGGCCTCCCGCCGGAGACTGAGGGGCGTGATCTTAGACTCGCTCCTGGCCCGCCCTTTCTAGGACTCAGTTTCCCCGCGGGCAAGCGAAGCCGGGACGGACGCCTTGGGGGTCTCCCAGTGGAAAGAGAGGCGTTCGATTTGGGGATCTGTCTTCCCAGGCCTGCGCTCCGTTCCTCCGCGGGCCTCAGTTTCCCCTGGGGTGCAGAGGGGGTGTTTCTATACCTCTCCTATCCCTGTCCTCCGAAGAAGCTAGGGGGCGGGCGGGGATGGACGGCTTGGAGGGTCTCAGGCTCCAGAAGGACCCTCTCCCTGGATGCCGGATACGAGCCGACGTCCGAGCCCGGGCGGACCTCAGTTTCCCTGGGCTCCGCGGCGTGGAGGGCCGGGGTCCCAAGGGTGCAGCCCCCCGCGGCTGCGCGCTGGGCCGGGCGCATGACATCACCGGGCCGGGGGCGGGGAGGGACGCGCGGCGGCGGGCGGGAGCCGGAGGCCTCCTGGGCCAGGCGCAACGCCCGGTCCGGCTCGCACGGCGGCCGCGGCCATGACGCAGGGTCCGGGTGGGCGCGCGCCCCCGGAGCCCCCCGCGCCCCCCGAGCCCGAGGCGCCCACCACCTTCTGCGCGCTGCTGCCGCGCATGCCCCAGTGGAAGTTCGCGGCCCCGGGAGGCTTTCTGGGCCGCGGGCCCGCAGCGGCTCGGGCGGCGGGGACGGCGGGGGACGCGGGGGACTCGGACCCCCAGCCGGAGGCGGCGGGCCCAGCGGGCGTCCCTGCGCTGGCGGCCGCCGTCCTGGGCGCCTGCGAGCCGCGCTGTGCTGCGCCCTGCCCTCTGCCCGCGCTGAGCCGCTGCCGGGCTGCGGGGGCGCGGGGGCCGCGGGGCGCGCGGGGGGCGTCTGGGCCCCCAGACGCCGGGGCCGCCGCCGAGTGGATCCGAAAAGGCAGCTTCATCCACAAACCGGCGCACGGCTGGCTGCACCCCGACGGGCGGGTCCTGGGGCCCGGGGTCTCCTACATCGTGCGGGTGAGTGCGCGGGCCGCGACCCGGGCCTAGGGTTGTTGGGGGGCGGGGGGTGGAGCACACTACCTTTCCTGGCAACCCCGGGACCCCAAAATCCGGGCTCCCCCGCTCCATTCTTGCACCTCTCCCCACCACCAGGACCCCATCTCCAGTCAGGGAGGCGCTGGGGTCCGGGTTCCCACGGCGTCACGTGGGGAGGGGCGGGGAGAGGGCAGGTGGGAGGAAGACGCGCATGCGCAGGACACCCCTCCACCCGTTCTTGTTGGGCGGGAGCTTTCAGAGAGTGAGAACCCACGGTGCGGAGGGGGCAGTGGCGCTTCCCAACTCAGGGATGGGGGCGTCCGGACCACCCATGAAAGCCCCATGGCAGATGACAGTGTTGAAGAGGACGGGGTTGGGAGCGTGGGAAAGAAGCCCGGAAAGTGGGGGGTGGGGGTGGGCGGGGGCGCTGGGCCAGACCATGGAGGACGTGCGATTGGGGGGTGGGTGTGGGGGACACTTGGAAGGAGGCGTGGAGAAATGGCCCCTCATCTTCGCCCAGGTCATCACGGGGCTGGGGTGGGGGCCCCCGCTCCCCCAGCGGCGCGGGCGCTTCGCTTTGTGCATCTTGTGCTGCCCTTGCTGACAAACCGTTTGAAAGCAAAAGGCCAGCTGCCTTGGCGTCCGCCCGCGGCCCCCACGCGTGAGTCCAGCCGCGCCCCGCAGGACTGCGCCCTGGCCGGCCCCTTGGCAGCACCTCGCCAGGCCTCTCCATGGAGATTCATCGGAGCACAATCGAAATCCCATCCTTTCCCCTGGTTGCCCAGCCAGTCACTGCATGGCCCAGAGGCTTAGCCCGCAGCGACACACCGTCGGACACCCGGAGTATCTCCCATACACCCACGGCGCACGGCCAAAGGATCGTGCGTGTTAGGTGCCCATAAGCGGCTTCAGACGCACAGCTACCCCATGTTCAACAGGACGCAACACTGCACCCCTTCTTCACAGTGCTTCCTGTGCCCCAGCCCACCGCTGCAGCCGCTGTGTCCATCCATCTCTTCCAGGGTCTTCCTCTCTTTCGCTGCTCCTCGGCTCTACGGTCCTTCCCCGGGGACTGGTCTCTCTTGACATATCCAAAGAGGCCATCCTTGCCTCGAAGGAGCACTCTGGCTGTACTTCTTCCAAGACAGATTTGTTTGTTCTTTTTTAAAAAAATAAATCATTTTATTGGGGGCTCTTACAGCTCTTCTTACAATCCATGCACCCGGTGTTTCGAGCGCATTTGTACATATGCCACCACCGTCATTTTCAAAACGTTTTCTTTCTACTTGAGCCCTGGGTATCGGCTCCTCTTTTCCCACCTCCCTTCCCCACCCTCCACCCTTGTGAATCCTTGATCAATTATGTATTATTGTTGTTATTTTGTATCTTACACTGTCTGTTGTCTCCCTTCACCCATGTTTCTGTTATTTCCCCCCAGGGGGTAGGCTGTATATCCAATATTGCGACAAGTTCCCATTTTTCTCCTGTCCCCATCCCTGTCACCTCCCCCACCCCCCGCACCATCCCCCTACCCTCATGAAGTTGCTACTCCCGCTGCTGTTCCTGAAGCTTTTATCTGTCCTGGATTCCATGCTCTTATCTGTACCAATGTGTGTACTCCTGTCTAGCTGGATATGTAAGGCAGAGCTGGTAGTGGGCAGAGGAAGCATTCAGGAGCTAGAGGAATGGTGTGTGCTTTGTCGGTGCTATACTGCACCCTGGTTAAATCGTTCCTTCCTTGTAACCCTTCTGTGGGGGATGTCCCATTGTCTACAGATGGGCTTTGGGTCTCTACTCTGACCCTCCTCATTCACAGTGATATAATTGTTTGTTTTGGATCTTTTGATACCTGATGTCAGATCCTGTCAACACCTCATGATCACACAGACTGGTGTGCTTCTTCCATGTGGGCTTTGTTGCTTCCCTGCTAGATGGCTGCTTGTTTAACTTCAAGCCTTAAGACCCCAAATGCTCTATCCTTTGATACCTGGGCATCATGCACTTTCTTCACCACATTTGCTTATGCACCCGTTTTGTCTTCAGTGATTGTGTCGGGAAGGTGAGCATCAAAGAGTGCCAGGTTATTAGAACAAAGTGTTCTTGTGGTAAGGGTGGCCTTGAGTAGAGGCCCAAAGTCCATCTGCTATCTTAACACTTAACATATAAATGTATGTATATTGGCCTCTAACCCTTTCATTATAAATGAATATATTTACATATATACATGCCTAGAGCAGCTATGCCTCTACAAATAGCTTTTGCTTCCTACTTCTTTCCTCTATTTCCTTTCACCTTCCTCTTGTTCCCCACTATCATGCTCACCCTCCACATGGCTCTCAGTAATTCCTCATAATTTTATTTCTTAAGAAACAAACTGTGTGTGTGTGTGAATTAGATGGGTGTTTATGTATCAGACCACCCTTGACACAGTCAACCAGTTAAACAACTGACCAAACCGCCCAGCGGCTTGTCCTGCCTCTCCCTGTCTTTTCTCCACCTCCCTTACAGGACATTACCACCCCATCACCAAGTGGACACCTGTCTATCCTCCAGTCCAGGCGTCCTCAACCTACGGCCCGCGGGCCACATGGGGCCCGCCGAGGACATTTGTCTGGCCCGCTGGGTTTTTGCTCCGTTTGTATTTTTACTTCAGAATAAGATATGTGCAGTGTGCATAGGAATTGGTTCAGGTTTTTTTTTTTTAAACTATAGTCCGGCCCTCCAGCGAGTGTGAGGGACAGTGAACTGACCCCGTTTAAAAAGCTTGAGGACCCCTGCTCTAGCCTATTGATTAGCTCCCTCCTTTCCTCCCCCCCCACCTTCCTGCCCTGGATGACCGTCAACATCTCTTTCTTTTGGCGTGAGCATTCTTCTTGTTTTTTAAAAACATGCCAGTGGTGTGTGAAGCCAGGTGACTAGAGAAATCAATCTAATGACTCTCCTATATGTGTAAGAGAGAGCTCTCTGTCAAGAAGGAATCACGTATCAAGAAGGCAGCCCAGCCCAGCCCAGTCCAGCTCTAGTTCCTGAGTCCCTCTTCTGACTCACACAGCCACATGCTGTGATGCCGAATGCAGTGAGATCACAGGCCGGTGGGTGCAAGATCATGGGGATCCAATGGTGGTGGACCTATCGCCAGGTGTCTGGCAGGTCTCAGAGTGGCTCACCTGCAGGAGGTGAAGGTAGGGAGAAGGGGAGGGGCTGGTCCCCAGAGAGCCATTGATCTCTGTCACACCTCCAAAGGAGGGCATCAAGCTGTGACCCGATGGACAGGCTACACTCCGCCCATATCTCCTTACAGGTGTCATGTTGGCACAGGGCACCTGTGACAGGGGTCTCATGCAGTATTTGTCTTTGTGCCTGAGGACCTTCACTCAGCATGATGTCCTCCCGATCCACCCCAGGCAGGTGCTTTGCAGTTTCATCATCGTTCTGCTGTGTGCACCCACAGAACTTATTTAACCCTTCTCCCACCAATGGGCATTTAGGTGGCTGTCATCTTGATGCTGTGAGCCGTGGTGCGGTGAACATATGGGTGTCTGTATCTGTTCACGCGACATTCTTCATTTCTTTAGGGCACATACCATGTGTGCTGGTCCGGGTAGACTAGAGAAGGAAATCCAGGGAGACTCACATATGTGTGGAAAAGCACTTTATATCAAAGAGTAATTGTATATTAAGAAAACATCCCAGCCCAGTCCAGATCAAGTCCATAAGTCCAATATTAGCCCATATATCCAATACCAATCTATGAAGTCCTCTTCAGATTCATGCAACACATGCAATGACACCAAATACAGGAAGATCACAGACCAGTGGGTAGAAAGTCTTGTGGATCCAGTGGCAGTGGAAGCATCTCAGCGCTGGTGTGGGTCTCCATGTGGCTCCTCCAGGGCTCTGGCTCCATCAGTGTAGCTCCATGTAGCTTGTCAATAAGGGATGACTTACAGGGAGAGTGTGTGTCCCACTTCCAGGGAGGGAGACAGGAGTTCCCAGAATCCTCAGGAGAAGGCTATGCACACCTGGAGACCTCATTGTCTGTGACTTGATTGACAGGCTAGTCTCCACCCCTTCACAAGTTGACAGGAGATTATGTAAGTGCTGTTGACCCTGAAGGAGTTAACAGTGACTGAGGGCAGTGGACTGTTTCCATGGACACCAGATGACCCTCGCAAATGAGGGGGGCCCTGGGCACCTGGGCTGCAAATGACTTGGAGCTGGTTCTGGGAGCAGGACTTGTTCGAGGGCATTGGGTTCCTTCCCAAGGTTAAAAGCCTTGAGTCTCCGGATAAAGCAGTTTGTTATGAGAACCTAGTGCTTAGTCTGATCCCTCATTCCTTGTTTACTTTTGCAAAGTGCATATGTGCTTACTAACCCATGCCTTAGCTAGCTGAGAAAATAAAAGACCATGCAGGGCAACCATCTGGGCTACACCCAGCACAGAGGTGCCAGCCCTTCGCTGGTGCTAAACCACATATCCTGTGTCTGTGTCTTCATTTCTGCCCTGCACCATCACCAAATGCAACATTTGGCGCCCAACGTGGGGCTCCGAGGTAAGCAACAAACTGCCATACCATGCCATCAAGTTGCTGGTGTGTTAGGCTGAGTTGAGTAGAGAAACAAATCCAGTGATATGCATATATGTACAAGAAAGACCTTTCTGTTAAGAAGTAATTACTATATATCAAGAAAGCGGTCCAGCCCAGCCCAACTCAAGCCCAGAAGTTCAATACTGGTCCCTCTTCAGACTCACGCAGCCACAAGCAATGATACAGAATACAGGCAGGTCACAGGCTGGCCAGTTCAGAGCCCTGTGGGTCCAAGGTCAAAGGAAATGTGTCAATGTTCCACTGCTCTCAGGCGTACAGGAAGCAGGATGAGAGAGAGGAGAGGAGGTTCCCGGGCCCGCCTGATGAGTAGGCCACGCCCACAAGGAGGGCCCCTAAACTTTCATATATCTTCAAGTTGACATGAAGTTACGTAGCTACCACCGCTGGGCCATCTCCTGCTTCTATTTCTAATTGCTTGAGGAAGTGCCGTAGCACTTTCCACAGTTGGCGGACTGTCTTGCAATCCCACCAGCAGTGCTCCAGCGTCCAGTCTCTCAGCCCACACTCCAGCATCTTATTCTTTCTTTCTTTATTCTTTTAACTTTGCTTCCCGCACCGTGGTGAGGCGGTATGTCATCGATTGGTTTGCGAGTGATCGCAAGCACGTCTCCACGTGTTTGTTGGTCTCCTGAGTGTCTTCTTTGGTGAACTGTCTGTTCATGTCCTCTGTCCATTAATATATAAATATATGTATGTGTATGAGTCATATATATATAGGTATGTGTATGAGTCATATGTATATATGTATGTGTATGAGATATATATGACTCATCTTTTCCTTGCTAAGGTGTTGAAGTTTTCTATAGATTTTGGGTCTTATTGTGGATCCAACTGAAATGAAAATTTTGACAACTAAAAGCCTTTTCCCATGATGTGGTCTGCTGGTCCAGGCGTGAGGGGTTTTGTCTTCCGTACATTGAGTTCTGTTCCATGATGAGCTTCGTCAGTCAATGCTGTACGTTCTCTTGGCTTTCAGCAAGAACCCCCAGGTCATCTGCGAACCCCAGGCTGTTAATAAGCCCCCCTCCAGTCCTGACACCAGCTTTTTCATATAATCCAGCTTCTCTGATGATTTCCCAGTGTGCAGACTGAATAAGTCTGGTGAGAGGACACAGCCCCGAGGCACACCTTTCCTGGGTTTGCACCCACAGTATTCCCTTGCTCTGTTCACACGTCTGCCTCTTGACTCCTGTACAGGCTCCTAGTGAGCACGGTGAGACACTCTGGGATTCCCGTTCTCCACAAGGCTGTCGTCCACAGTTTGTGAGGCCCCACACAGCCCAAGGCCTTTGCAGAGTCAGCAAAGCGCAAGTCAACATCTGTCTGGTCGTCTCTGCTTTCAGCCAAGATCCGTCTGGTGCCAGCCCTGATGTCCCCTTGTCGCACGACCTCTTCTGAATCCGATTTGAATTTCGGACAACTCCCTGTCCATGTCATGCTGCAGCTCTTTAGAAATGGTCTTCATCAGAAATGTACTTGCAACGGCAGTTCTATAATTGGCTCCTTCTGACGGGTCACCCCTCTTTCTTGGCATAGAGAGGGGAGCATTCCCGTTGCTCCTCAGTGGGTTGGAACAGTTCGATTGGTAGTCTATCAGTTCCTGGAGCCTTGTTTTTGGTTAATTCTTCCTGTCCAAGTTTGGACTTCTTCCTTCAGCGCCCCTGGTTCCTGCTCCCGTACGACCTCCCTAAATGGTGGGGTGTCAACTAGTTATTTTCGGTTCTGCGACTCTGTGACTCCTTTCCATCTTCTCTTGATGGCAGTGTGCAGAATCCTTCAAAATTGCAACTTGAAGCTGGAGTTTTCTTCAGTCTTTCAGTGGTGTTCTGATCCCAGGTCTTTGCGCATTTTGTGATAATACTTTACTTTGTCTTCCCAAGCCTCCCTTGGGAAATTCCTGTCCGGCTCTTCTACTTCATCACTTTAAAAGAATTTTTCTATTTACATCACTGCTTCTCGATCGAGAACACGTTTCAGAGTCTCTTTTGACACATGCGTTCATCGGTCTTTCCTTTCCTGACCACAAGAGTCAAATCTGACCTCGTGTCCACCCCACCTGAACTTCGAGACCATCTCAAGACAGATCCGATGCATCGAAGACTTGCGACAGAAGACCGGGTGAGCTGATGGGGTGACATCAAGCGCATCAGACACGGAGAAAGCAGAGTCTTAAAAATGCTGGAAACAGAGGGAAAGAAGATATTGCCAGTCGGGTTCAGTTTGACACACACGGCTTATTCCAAGCAGCACGTTCATGTGTGTCCCTGTGGCCAGCGTGCAGAGAAATTCCCTCAGTGATGACCTGGCTTAGGCTCTCGCGCGTGCTTACAAGGACAATCTCACCAAGGCCCAGCCTAAGCAGTGGCTTCTGAGGGGCATCTGCAGAACCAGTCCAATTCCAGGCAGCGAGCTCGGCTCAGGCAATGGTGACTGATGTTATTTTTTGCTCCAGGGGGTCGGGTCATCTTGATGGCTCTTCCTAAAGGACACAGGATGATCACAGGCATTGCATAGAAGACATCTTAAGAAGTTGTGTTAGTCTGGGTACTTTAGAGAAACAAATCCACAGAAACTCATGTATATGAGATAGTTTCATATAAAGGTTAAGTGCACATCAAGAAAACATCCCAACCCAGTGCTGCCCAAGCCCACAAGTCGAAAACTAAACCATTAACCCATATGTCCGACACCAATCCACAAAGTCCTCCTCCATCTCACAAAACACACACTATGACACCGACTGCAGGAGGAAAGCCGAGTCAGTGAACGTGTAAGCATCTCAGCACTGGCAGGGGTCTCCACACGGCTGCTCCAGTGCCCAGGGCCATGCAGCTTCTCCTCGGGGATGTCTTGTAGGAAGTGAGCCTTGCCAGCTGAAGCAGGGAACTGGCTAAGGCAGCTGCACCCCAGTCTGACCATCACAAAGCAACAGACCCAAAAACTCAAAAGGCGAGGCTCACCGAGCCATTTATCTCTCCCCTCTTCAATTGACCCCACTTATGTTTATCGGCCAGGTTGGCAACTATATCAGAAGTAGAAAACTGCATTGGTGAGAATGGGGACAGGCAAGTGGCACAGGGACTTCTTTCTACCCCACCATGACAGCGAGCATCCACTCATTCTTTGAGGGCAGCCCTATAAGAATCCCACCGGGAAGTCTGACCCCTAGCCACCCCGCAGCCCTGCTCGTCCCTTCAGACTTATTTCATTCCCCAAACTTGCAGGGAATGAAAGACCCCCTGGAGGCTGCCCAGGCTGCCCCCTTGCCTTGCTGCGCATGGGAGAGTGCAGCGTTTTTTGTGGGGGAAGGGCTCCAGAAACCAGAAGGCCAACTTCAGCAGTGTGTAGACCTCTCTGATGGAGGGTCTGCAAAGAAACCGTAGCTTCACGTTTTGGCATTTTCGTTTAATAAAGGTTTCTGTGAGTTTTGTAGTTATACGGACCCTCAGCTTTACAACACACAGTGGACAAGTGCAGAGCTGCGTAGTTACAAGTGACCACCTTCTAGGACTCAGCTCCTCGATGTGGAGGGTCTGAGCCATCACTTTATGGCCATGTGTTAGGCTGGACTGGCTGTCCAGAGAGACGAAACAGTGACCCTCATCTAGGTGCAAAACAGAATTTTAAATCAGCAGGCAACTACATCCCGAAGACGTTCCATCCAGACCAAGTCAAGTGCCTAAGTCCACTGCTACCTGGGGGGCCTCCTCGGACTCATGGGGCAGCAGGTCAATGAGACAAAAAAGTGAAGTGGGGAATCAGGGAGAGCACTGACCTGGCAGGTGCAGCATCATGTGATTTCAAGGTTGGCCGAAGGCAGAGTGGCAGAGAGGAATTGTCTCTGTTCATCTCGCTCTTACACAAAAGGCCACCCCCCAGGAGGTGTCATCAAGCTATCACTTGATTGACAGGATGAACTCCGCCCCTAGCCAGGGTGTTGAGTGGACCGAGTAGCTACTAGCCACTACAGGCACATCCGAGTTACTTGGTCACATACGGCGTTTAGCGCTTTGGCTCTACCTCCTAGTGTGTTGTGTGTGTGTCCTGTCTGGGGCCTTGTAAGTGGCCATCAAGACAAGACAATGGGCCTTTCTTTCTCCGGAACAACTGAGGAAAAAGGACAGTTGGGCAGGGACGTGGAATGTGCGGGCAATCACCTCCACGAAGAACTACTGCTGCTTCCAGGAGACTGGAGAACCTAGATGGTGTCCAGCTACCATGACGAACATTGTGAGCAAAGGACACCTTGAAAGAATCCTGATCAAAAGGGGAGAACAATGTGGAACAGCATCTCAAATTCTCACGGACGGCAGGCTTTCTGGATCCGCCGTAGATGGGTGAACTCTTACGCCCTGAGATCACCTTAAAATTTAAACCAGGACCCTTCCCTGAAGTCTTCTTTCAAAACCAGACACCAGTGTAGCTTCCCTAGCGAAGAGTCTTTGAAGACCTCCTCAGAGTGTTGGACGGGGAGGACGTGACTTTGAAGGATGAGGGTGCACCTGAGCCGAGCCAAGGTCTTTCCAGTCGCCTCAGGTGCTCATGAAAGTGGGGCGTTGAATAAGGAAGACCCAAGAAGAACCGATGCCCTTGAATCTTGCTGGGGAAGAATATTGAAAGTGTCACGGACTGCCAAGAGAACCAACCAATCTGTCTCGGAGAAGTGCAGCCAGACCAGTCCTTAGACCGAGGAGGGCAAGACTCGGTCTCACGTACTTTGGGCACATTGTCGGGAGAGACCAGTCCCTGGGGAAGGACGTCGAACCAGGTCCTGTGCAGCAGAGCAGAAGCAGCAGCAGCGCAGAGAAACGGAAGGTGATGTGAGAAGTTGAGCCCCAACGATGGGAAGGAGCCAGACTCACAGACAGCCGCGGGAACAGCAGGCGCAGAGGTCATGGGCAGAAAGGTTGGAGATTGTCAAGGGACAGAGAAGGAGCTGACAGGGGGGGGGGGGTTACACTCTTAAGACCCGGATGAGTCCTTCTGCCTGGCGTCCAACCCCAAACAGCTCCGAGCCGTCGAGGTGATTGTGACTCACAGTGACCGTCCAGGGCAGTGAAGAACGGGCTCCCGGGTTTCTGAGGCGGTAAATCTTTGTGAAAGCCTCACCTCTCTCCTGCAGAGTGGCCAGCTGGTTCGAACTGCTGACCTTGTTAGCAGAGGGCAATGTCGCTCACTCACTACTCCAGCAGGCTTCCCATCAAGGGCGAGGCTCTGGCTCCGCCTTTCAATGCCTTCTTTCCTTTTCCTCCTTAGTACATGGGCTGCATCGAAGTCCTGCGCTCCATGCGTTCCCTGGATTTTAACACTCGGACCCAGGTGACCAGGTGAGCCTCTACCAGGGGGTCGGGCCACAGGGAGTTTGAGTCTCAGCTGTCTGCCTGTGTCAGACTTGGCCAGGGGGTGTCAGAAGTGGGATCCCAGCCAATCCCTCGGTGGAACATGAGCCCAGCTGGCAAGAACTCCATTCCAAGGGTGGGGGGTGGTGCTGCCCAGGGTGAGGTGGACCTGAGGCTGCCCGGTCAGCCCTGGCCCACCACCTAGACCTCAGGTTTTCCTGAAAGCCAGGGTCCACAGTCTGATGCCAACTGTGTTTGTGAACAGCCCCCCGCTCCCCCTGTGTGTGTCCCAGGGACTGCTGGCTGGTCCCCTCATGCAGCTCAGGTTAGGGCTGGGGGAGGGGCTGGGATCCCGGCAGAGGGAGGGTGCCATCTCCTTTGGCCACCCCACCCTCAGCCTGGAGAAGGGACATTGCTTTCTCCATGCTCTGAGCTGCCTGGATTGGGTCACACCACTTCGGGCAACCAGGGTTTAGAGGCAGGGGATTGGCAGTGGTTGGTCTGTGTAAACAGATATACCTGATTCACCATGGTCTTTGTGCAAACAGTTTGTGTAAGTCAAGGTTGACTAGAGAAACAAATTCACAGAGACTCAGATGTGTATAAGAAAGAGGTTGATAGACAAGAGCAATTGAATATTAAGAAAGCACCCCAGCCCAGTCCAGATCAAGCCCATAAGTGAGTTATTAGTCCACATGTCCAATACCAATTTATAAAGTCCTCTTCTGACTCACGCAACACATGCAAATACGCCGAATGCAGGACCGCAGGCCAGTGGGTGGGAAGTCTTGTGGATCCAGTGGCATCGTAAGCATCTCAGCGCTGGCAGGGGTCTCCATGTGGCTTCTCCAGCTCCCAGGCCTCTGGTTGCATCAGGGTAGGTCCATGTGACTTCTCTCCTCAGGGATGTCTTCCAAAGAGTGAGCAGAGAGAGAGAGAGAGAGAGAGAGAGAGAGAGAGAGAGAGTCAGAGAGTCTCCTGCCTCCAAAGAGGAAATTCAGGAGTTCCCAAAATCCTCAGGAGAAGGCCATGCCCACACAGCGGCCTCGTTCACTACATCTTGATTGACAGACTCGACTCCACCCCTTGACACCAGATGATGTAACGACCACGCGGTTCTCTTGAGATGTAACCCACACGCCCCACGCCCACTCATCTTAGTGGTTTTTCACACAGTCTGTAGACATGTGAGACCACCATGTCTACCCTCGTCTTCCAAACGGAAACCCCATGCTTGCTACCATTCCACTCCCTCATCCCCGGGACGGCTACTCAGCCATTGTCTCTCTATGGAGCTGCCCGTTTCCCAGATTACACACGTTACCTTTTATGTCTGAAAACACAGTGCGTCCAGGGATCAGCCCTGGTGTCTGTCGCCTGTATCAATCCTCCCGTCCTTTCTGACGGCTGAAGGCTATTCCATTCCTGGTGCGTGGACCTATTTTCCCGCCGATGGACATTCGGTTGATCCCACCCTTTGGCTGTTATGGGCAGTGCTGCTGCAGACACGTGTGTACAAGGCCCTGCGTGGACAGATGTTGTGGCTTCTCTTGGGTGCTACCCAGGAATAGGACTGCTGGGTCCGATGGCCACTGTAGCAGCCCATGAGGGTGCGAGGCGTTTGCCTGCTTGGCTGCTGACTGAAAGCCGACAGGTTCGACTTCTCCCAGAGGTTCCTGAGAAGAAAGGCCTGGGGGTCGACTTCCAACAGGCCAGCCCCTGAGACCTGTGTGGAACATGCTTGTCTCTGACATGCGTGGTTCGCCATAGGTCAGAATCAACCCTGCTGGGACCAGCGTTATGGGGACCCACTGTCATCAGTAGGGTTCAATCTTAATTCAGCTGATTATATCTGCAAAGACCCGATTTCTAGTCAGGAACTGCGTGAGGCTGGGTGGTCTAGGGCAACAGAACCAGTGACATTCAGCGATGTACAAGAAAGAACTGTGTATCAAACATAATTTTATATCGAGGAGGCATTCCGGCTCAGTCCAACTGAAGCCACGGGTCCCATGTTAGCCGGAACCTCTCCAGACTCACCGCGGAAGCGGCAGCATGGGATCCCAGGGCGGTGGGTGCTGAGTTGCATGGTCCTAAGGTCAGTGGGAGCCTGGCAGGGCGCTGACAGCTGTCCAGGTCAGCGGTCCACACAGGGCCACCCCTGGAAGCAGACACAGAGTCCCCCATGGAGGAAGACGAAGGGCAGAGAGGAAGGAAGAGAGCTCCCAGTGCCTCTATTATAAAAGGCCACACCCCCAAGGAGGCATCATCAGGCTCTGCGAGCTGATTGACAGGTTAGATTCCACCCCTCCATTCTCATACAGGTTCAGGTGGACACACGATCTCACGGCCACAGAAAATGATCCTTCAGACCCTGTTATTTCTAAACAAAGTCACAGTTCAGGTACTGCGGGGGTGCAAGCTCCAATGCAGCTCTTTTTAAACACTGTGTATTGTGCATTAGGGGCAGGTACACAGAGCGAATCACCAGTTTTCCATTCAACAATTCAAACCCCATTTGTTTCAGCGCCCCCACAGCAGTTCTTCAACGTACCGCCCATCCATCCTCTGGGTCTCCGGTTTCCCTTCTCCTCTCCCAATCCTCTGAACCCCATTGGGGCAGTGCTGCCCCTTTGATCTCAAACACAGGGGTGAAGTCAGGGTTAAGCCTGATGGGTAGGGGCCTCGATCTTGGGGTTCTGCCTGTCTCTAGGTGACCAGGAACCCTGCTGTCTTGTGTGCGTCTGAGTTCCGTTCCACATTTCCAGGGCCTTCTGGTGTGGTACTTTTCACCATACGGTTCTGGTTCTCCTTGGGGAGCCCACTTAAACCCAGAAGAACCCCCCCTACGCACTTTCCAATTACCAATGTCTCCTTCTCAGCCCTACCTCCCCGTCTCCGCCCTCTTGTTCACCTCTGGGCCCCACTGCTGTCTCCCAGTGACCCCGTCCCTTCCCTGAGCTCCCCTCCTTCCTATCAGTGCTCATACCCTAGGGGGGCACCCCCCACAACACACACACTTCCAAGCTCCTCCCTAACCTCTCTCCTGGGAGCTTCCTGACTCCTGCCGCTCCCCTCTGCAGGGAGGCCATCAACCGCCTGCAGGAGGCTGTGCCCGGTGTCCGGGGCTCTTGGAAGAAGAAGGTGAGTGAGGGGCTGGGTGGTGAATGTGGTGGATGGGCAGGGTCGCATACTGCGGGGAGGCCGGGTTGGAGGAGCGCCCTCGTCCCAGCGGGCAACTCCTCTGCGGCCCCTCCCTAGTGCTCACTCTGCGTCCCGACGCTGTCCCCCGTGCCCAGGCCCCCAACAAGGCGCTGGCCTCCATTCTGGGCAAGAGCAACCTGCGCTTCGCTGGCATGAGCATCACTGTCAACATCTCCATTGACGGCCTCAATCTCTCCGTGCCTGCCACGCGCCAGGTGGGGCACCCCGACCTGCAGGGACCGGCAGCTTCCAGCCCTGCCTGCAGCCCGCCACCACTCACTAGGCCTGGCCCTATCACCGGCCCGGCCCGGCCCCTCCCACCAGGCAGCAGTCACCTGCAGACCAGGTTTACCACACAGGCAGGCCTCTTGGGTCCCAGGCCGGCCCCACCCCTAAGTCACATGCCAACCAGGGCCTGCCTTCCCCACCCAGGCTCTGCACAACCATGGCTTCACCCAGGAACGGGCCACACCCATGGCAGCCCCAACTCACCGTAGGCCCCGCCCACTCTCCAGATCCCGCCCCACCCCGCCCTTATGCCGGCCCCTTGCCTCAGTGGGGGAAGCTATGGACCAAGACAAAGCTGGGGGTCTTCTGAGTTGGTTTGGGGCTGACAAAAACAGAGCCTGAGGGTCCTGGGTGAGGGGCTGGAAGCACAGATGTTCTGTGGAGGGACACCGGGTGGGGCACGCAGACGGGAACTACCTGTTGTACCCCTCGTTCCTGCATGGCTCTGGGGTGTGGGAGGAGGGACCAGCCGGTTTGGGAACAGAGGGGGTGGGACAGAAGGAGGGGGCATGCAAAACTATGCAAATGTTATGAAAATACCCTCACTGAAGCCAGGAGTTGACTGTTCAGGATTTGAGGGTCTTCTGACTCACAGCTGCGGTAGACCCAGGACTGCTTGGGGGCCCGAGTGTGTGCACCTGTGTGAATGAGGGCGCGTGTGTACCTGTGAGTGTGTATGAGTGAGTGCAGGTGTGAGGGCATGTGTACCTGTGGGGGTGTGTATGACTGCAGGTGTGAGTGAGGTGTATGTATCTGTGAGTGTGTGTGTACAGGCATGAGTGAGGGCGTGTGTGTACCTGTGCGACTATGTATGACTGCAGGTGTGAGTGAGGTGTGTGTACCTGTGTGAGTGTGAGTGCAGGTGTGAGTGAGGGCGTGTGTACCTGTGCGACTGTGTATGACTGCAGTGTGAGTGAGGTGTGTGTACCTGTGTGAGTGTGTGTATACAGGTGTGAGTGAGGGCATGTGTGTACCTGTGTGACTGTGTATGCGTGCAGGTGTGAGCCTCCCCTGGGTGGTGCCGAGGTGAACTTGCTCAGCTGCTGGCTGAAAGGTTGGAGGTTCGAATCCACCCTGAAGCTCCTCTGAGAAAGGCCTGGCGCCCTGCTGCTGAAAAGCCAGCCTCGGAACTCTGGAGCCCCGACTGGGGTCTTCACTGCCTGGTTGGACTCTTCTTTGTCCTGGTGGATCCCAGGCCTGCCCCCTCCCACATCCTGCTCCCTGCCACCCCCCCGCCCCCACTTTTTCCCTTCGGCGCTGACCTAGGCCTCTCCTCCCAGACCATCGCCAACCACCACATGCAGTCCATCTCCTTCGCGTCCGGTGGCGACACGGTAAGGCCAGATGGTGGGCGGAGGATGAGCCACGGCTGGTGGGCGGGCATCTGGGAGTCCTGGAGGCCCCGCTGACCGATCTTTCCCAGGACATGACCGACTACGTGGCCTACGTCGCCAAGGACCCCATCAACCAGAGAGGTGAGGCCGCCCGGGAGGCCGCGGGTGCGCGCGCTGCAGTCCGAGCCCGGTGGCTGCGCCCTGCTGACCGCGGCCGCCTGTCCACGCCCGCAGCCTGCCACATGCTGGAGTGCGGCGGCGGCCTGGCCCAGAGCGTCATCAGCACCATGGGCCAGGCTTTCGAGCTGCGCTTCAAACAGTACCTGCACAGCCCCCCCACAGTGGTCGGGCCCTCAGAGAGGTGAGCGCGCCTGCTTCCCCGAGCCCACCCACACGCAGAGCCGCCGCCTCAGGGCCCCGCCCGGCGACAAGTCCGCAGGCTCCATGGCCCGGTCTAGACCCGGAGCTTGCTGCACCATCTCAGCACGGCTGGTCCTGCGCTCCGACGCTGCGTATCTGGCATCCCCGGTGGGTGGGCGGTGCGCCAACGGAATGTTATTTCTAGAGGCCGACGTCTCAATGTCTGGACGTGGCACACGTCGCTAAGTGTTGCCTCGTGATGTTTTCCCAACCACCAAGAGTGTCGTGTTCCCATTAACCGCGCGAGGACGGGCCGCAGGTGGCCCGTGGTTTGTCCCCAGCGGCCCTCCACGGGAGGAGAGGCCAGGATGATTTAAACACCCAGCCACCTAAGACAGCGCCCGTGGACCGAGGAAGCGCCCCGGGTTGATGGCAGACTCCATGGGGAGCGCTGAGGGTCGCAGTGCCCAGCTGGATTTCCAGGGTGGGGTGGGGTGGGCAGGGGCGCTGCTCCTGCTCCCAGTCTTTGCTGTGACCACACTCCCTTCGAGCACACTTGCTGGACCAGTTTCCAGACGTGCTGTCACTGTAGCCAGGCCTTCTGTCCAGGCTGTGGCCCAAGCTTAGCAGCTGGATTGGGCAGGTCGAGGCAGAAGCCAGTCTTTCTGGGACCTGCTGGGTGTGGGGGCCCCAATCTAAGATGAGGAGAGAGAGAGAGAGAGGACCTGCTAGTCCTTTAACAAGTGTTTCCTGTCCAGCTCTGGGATTGGAGGGTGGGGGCAGTGCTGGGTGCTGGGATCTGAACCCAGCTCCCCTTGCTTGAGCCCCGTGGCCTGGCTCATTCAAAGCATGAAGCGTTGACCTTGGGAGGACCTGCAGTTTGTGATGGCCCCTGCAGCCTGGGACCCCTTCCGGGCTCCCCGAGTTGCTGTCTGTCCACCCACCAGGCTGACCGGGCAGGAGGACTCGGCCTGGGGGGACGAGGAGGCAGAGGAACACAATTACTACAACAGCATCCCTGGGAAGGAGCCGCCCCCCGGGGGGCTGGTGGACTCTCGGCTGGCCCTGTCGCAGCCCTGTGCTCTGGGTACACTTGGCCAGGTCAGTCATGAGGGGCAGCACCGGATCCTGTGGACTCATTCCTAGCTCCTCGTCTTCTCATGTTCCCGGCAACCCCAGAGGAGGGTCTCTTATGCCCCCATCCACCCACCCACCTAACCTGTCCATAGGCTTCCCTCCCACTCACTCATTCACCCACCCTACCCATCCATCCATCCATCCATCCATCCATCCATCCATCCATCCACCCACCTGTCCACTCATTTGTCTATCCACTCACCTACCCACCCATCTGTCCATCTGTTGGTCCATTCATCTACCCTTCTACCTTTCTATCCACTCACCTACCTAGCCCTTCATTCAATCCATTCATCCATCTACCTGTCCACCCACCCATCCACCCATCTGTCCATTTGTTGATCTATCCATCCATTGATCTGAATACTTGTCCATCCACCCCCACCCATCCATCTGTCTATATGTTAATCCATCCATCCACCTAGCTATCCATCCATCCATCCATCCATCCATCCATCCATCCATCTACCTGTCCATCTTTCCATCCACTCACCCAGCCTCCCTTTACCTGATCATCTGTCAGTCCACCCACCCACCTATCCACCCATCCACTCACCCATCATCCATCTGTTCACCTCCTAATCCATCCACCCATCTATCCATCTGTCAATCCATCTGCTCATCCCCACCCCGCCCCCACCCACAGATGCAGCAAAAGTGGGTGTTGGCTTTCTGCTTAACTCCATCCAACTGCCAGGCATTTTGAGGTCTCCTGAACATTTTGGACATTGTACCCACCCCTAGACATTGACTTAATAATTAACTGGTTGGAATCCGGATGTGATCAGTCCCCCAGGAGGCTGTGGAAAGACATAGCGGGGGGGGGGGGCTTCCTTGGGGAGGCAGCATTGGGGAAGTTCCCTGATGGGTGGGGAAGGGCTCCCAAGTAGCAGGTACAGCAGGTACAGCCTGATGGGAGGGGGCCGTGTGGAGAGGAGGCCCACAAGGCTGTCAAGGTGGGCCATGGCCACCCCTGACCACCGGGGAAGGGCTGCGAGCCAAGCAAGCCCCCTTCAGTCTTTCCTGCTTCCAGGCCTCTCAGAGGAGGCAGCTGGGAGACCAGGTTGCTGGTATGGGGAGGAGGGGGTGTTACGGGCTTTTTAGGAAGGCGGGGGGAGTCTGGACTGGGGAAAGGGAATTTGCATGTCCCCTGAGGGACCCCACACCCTTCTTTTTCAGGGGACAGCTCCTGCACAAAGGGATGGCCGTGGCCTGCTGTGGGACCTGGGCCCCCCAGGCACAGGTAGGATGGCCTCAGGGCCAGGAAGGTGCCCAGTCCCTGCCCTGTGCTGCCTCTGCTCCCTTTACCCTCCCCTGCACCATCTCTGCATTCGCATCTCTGGGGAGAGAGAAAGAGAAAGAGAGAGAGAGAGAGAGAGAGAGAGAGAGAGAGCGCGCAAGCGAGAGAGCCTCCTCCTGGTTCTGGACCCAGCAGGGGAGCAGGTGTTGAGAGAAATTCTCCCTGCCCCCTCCCCCCCCCAAATCCATGCCTGGGCTGCCAGTACTGAGAGCTGGCTCAGCTTTTCCCCAAAGGTCTCTCTCACACTTGGCCTCCTGCCCTGAGTCAGGGCCTCCGAGGGCAGTCACGCCCGCGAGAGGGGGGGCTGCTCATTCCTTGTGGATGGAGACCTGCACCTGCACTTGGAATGTTAAGCCCAGGAGCATCCCGGGTGGTGTGGTGGTGATGTGGGCGGTGGTGGGTTGCACACCGTGATGCAGCACGATGCCAGTTAAAAGATAGCAGTTCTCGGCCAAGCCACTGAGTTGATGGAGACTCAGCCCTGCGCGTGATGGAGCGGAACCCTCCCAGCCCCACCTCCCCCCACCCCAAATCTCCTTGGCTGTCAGGATCTTTTTCCCTTGGAGCCTCGGTGGGTTGGAACTGCTGACCAGTCAGTCAGTCATCAGCCATCTGTGTGATCGCAGAGCGGCCCTGTGGGACAGAGCAGACTGCTCCTCAGGGTGGGTTTCCAAGGCCATCGGACCTGAGGGGGAGCCGGCAGCCTCATCTTTCTCCCTCGGAGCAGCTGGAAGGTTTGAACTGTCGATCTTGTGGTGAGCAGCTCAACGCTTAACACTTAATGCACCGAGCCCTCGGGGCGCCCCCAGGGAAGCTTTCTGAAAAACACAATGACAGAGAAGGGTAACACTGTGTTCCCACAGCTCGCTTCAACCCTCGGCAACTCCTAGTCATACGTCAGAGCCCAGCCCAAGTACAGTGTCCCAGGGAAGCTGCCTTCCGAACCACCCACGGTGGGCGTCCGCTTCCTGCTGTCTTCCTTCCTTCCCATGTCCTTCATAAAAGCAGCAAACGCAGCTCCGCCTCTCCCAGAATTCCCAGAGATGGGTCTGTTTTCTCAGTGTACAATTGCCCTTGGATTGAAATCGCTCTCTTCTGTACACACGAGTGCCAACACATTTGTTTCTCTATTTGACCTGGACTCATGCGGGTCTGTCTCCTCTGGGGAGCTGGCGCTGTGATGCCCACGCTTGGGCACCCTTCTGCCCCCTCCTCAGTGTCTGGCTCTGTCTTTCTTATGAACAGCGGCCTAGAACTCCCAACCCCCCACCTGGCGTTTGTCCCCTCCTGGCAGCACGGGGACGTGAGTAAGTCAGTCAGCTCACCCACCAGCGATGCTGTGGGCTTGCTTCCCCAGCCTCTCGAACATCTGCGCTGCCTTCTTTTAGATCTCCCCAAACACGATGGGCGCTTGGCTGCCGAGCCTCAGGGCCCTCTTGCCTCGTGGTTAGTTAGACATCACACGTGTCCCTGCCTGCCCACCTGGGCCAGGGCTGTCTCTCTCTGGGAGTGCTTCTTCTCTGGTGCGTGGGCTGCTCTCCCTCAACACCAGGGCTCATGGCATTTCCTGCTTCTGCACCGTTGCGCATGGCCTTTCTGCACCTTGGCTTGCCCTGTGTTCGTCTTGGTGGACAGGAGAAACAAATCTAGGGAGACTCATGTGTGTAAGAAAGAGCTTTACATCAAAGGGTCATTGCCCATTAAGAAGACGTCCCAGCCCAGTCTGCATCAAGTCCATAAGTCCGACATAACCCATATGTCAATACTAGTCCGTATATTCCCCTTTAGACTCACACAGCCATGCGATGATGCTGAATACAGGAAGATCGCCAAGTCTTGTGGATCCAATCCACTGGTGGTAAAAACTTCTCAGCACTGGTGTGGGTCTCCACGTGGCTCCTCCAGCTCCAGGGCTCTGGCTGCATCAGGGTAGCTCCATGTGGCTTGTCAACAGGCGTGTCTCACAGGGAGTGAGGGTCCCGCCTCCAACGAGCTATTTATCTCCCTAGCACTGCCAAATTAGGTAATCAATCTGCGACTAGATTGACAGGCTAAACTCCACCCTTCTTAATAGTCTCAAATTGACAGCAGATTATGTAACTACCACACCTCCCCTAGTTCTCTGGCCAAGAACTCCTACCAGTGCTTCAGAGCCCCAGCTCCAATGCCCAAGAACTCGCCTACCACCCATTGCACCAGCTCTCTCCCAGCTCTGAGCCGTGTGTGTGGGTGGGGAGATTGAGGTGGAAGGCTGGGCTGCTTCCCTCCGCCCCTCATCAGCCAGCTCAGGCCCGGGCATGTTAGCGATCCTCTCTCCTCACCCCAACTTTACAGAAACACTGTTCAGCCCAGTTTATAGATGGAAACATGGGGGCAGAGAGCTTGCCTGGCCCACGGAGGACACACCTGGAGTTTGAACCCAGGTATCTGGGCCAAATGACCCATCATTTTGTGCAGGACTTCTTCAGAATGCAGAAAGGCAGGGAGAATACCTGAGGTGCACCTGACCCCCGCCGTGGTGTTTTCAGCCACCTCATCTGCATGTGAGAGTTGGACACTGAATAAGGAAGACCGCAGAAGCTTCGCTGCTCTTGAATCGTGATGTTGGTCAGGAACATTGAAAGCACCACGGGCGCTGAAGAAACAACCAAGCAAGCCTGTCTTGGAGGCAGTAGAACCAGAGTGCCCCTGGGAGGCACGGCTGTCGAGATTCGGTCTCATGTGCTTTGGACATGGCTGTTGGGAGACCAGGCCCTGGAGAAGGACATTATGCTGGAGTTGGGATTGGCTCCATGACGTAGCAAAAACAGAGCCCTGGGGGTGCAGTGGCACCCTGGCCTCAAAGGAGCTGCTGGCTGTAAGCACTGGGCTATGAACTGCAAGGCCGGCGGTTTGAATCCCTGCTCGGAGGGAGAAAGATGAGGCAGGCTGTCTGCTCCTGTAAAGATTTATGGTCTTGGGAACCCCCAGGGAGCAGTTCTCCCCTGTCCAGTAGGGACACTGTGAGTCAGAACGGGCTCCGGGCGGTGGGTTTGTGGTTGTGTGCTGTAAAGATCTTGAATAGACAGCTCAGAGCAAAATGCAGATGTGTACCCCTGCTACCTAGTAAAAGGCCCTCAGCCTCGCCCGTTGAGAGGCGTGGAGGGGGCCTTGACTGAACACCACTTCTCCCATCACCTGTTGGAGACCTAGCAGGGCCAGGGGGGCAGGGTCCCTCAGAAGCCAGCAGGAGCTCCACTGGGGACACTTTGTCAACCCCAGGAACAGAAGCGGGAAACACATGGAAAACTGAAAGTTAAGCAAACCGGGGAAGAGACCGAGATGGGTCAACAGCTGGTGTTTCAGGTTGGCTCCAGCTCCCAGGAAGCGTTGCCCTTCCTGCTTTCCGACTGGGGCCATCTGGGTCAGCATCAGATTCGCAGCTCCTTTTGAAAGCCAGTGGGGATCTGGCTCTGGGATTGGAATGTGCTGGGGGTGGGGATGGGGTCCCTCGCCCCACCTGCTTCATCCACTGATGCCACTGGGTGGACATGGACAGAACTGAGATGGTTAACTTGGGCTATGCACTTGGGACAGCGTCCTGGGAGGCCAGTGGCTTGGTTCCAGGCAGGGAGACAGTGTGGGGAGGGTCTGAAGGGATGCTGGTTCCTTTGTGCCCTGCATCCAGCCCCCCCGCAAGGGATCCCCTCCAGCTGACCCCATCACCTCGCCCCATCTTCCCCTCCAGCCTGCCCCGGGGATGGCTACGTGCAGGCGGATGCCCGGGGCCCCAGAGACTACGAGGACCACCTGTATGTGAACACACAGGCCCTGGATGCTCCCGAGCTGGAGGAGGCAGTGCCACCCCAGGCTGAGGACAGCCCCCAGAAGGACCTGTTTGACATGCGTATGGCATGGGGGCAGCGGGGTGCTGGGGAGAGGGCAGCCAGAAGGGGGAGTTGGTGCAGAGGGAGGGCAGTGGGAGCGGGGAGACCTGGGTTTGGCACGAAAGAATGTCTGATAGAGGGGGCCCCTTCATGCAGCTCTGAGGTCTGATGGGGGAGGCATGGCTCCTTCTACCCCTGGGATGCTGTCTGATGGGGAGGATCACCCCTTCTCCTGATAGGGGTACTGTGATGAGGGAGGCTTACGAATGCCTCTGGCATGTGCTCACCTTTCAGCCAATCCCTGGTCAGCACATTCATCTGAATATGCTGAGTGGCCGGAGCTAGTCACATGTCTGTGGGAACTGGAGACCAGCCTCGCTGACTCCTGGTGCTACTGGACCTAAAGTCAGGGGCCCGGGTCACTCAGAGCCTCAGATTGAGGCTGTATTCTGCTTCCAGGAAAATCACTCCCCCCACAAACTCCATGATGCGAAGGAGGGGCCTGGGGCTCGGTGCGTGCCCCATTAGTCTCGGCCAGGCACTTACATACATGCAATGTTGGTAGCAGAGCACGTACGAAAGCGGCACTGCCACTAGTGCATGCAGAGAGAGCTGCCCAGTGCAACCGGACAGGAAAACGAAATGCAGCAGGACAGGGCAGACAGGCCGGTGTAGACGGCGGGTGAAGCGCTGCATTACCTGCGGAGGGGCTCACCACCTGAGAGCGCGCACTGAACGTGAATGGAGGCAGTGAGACTGCACCACACACTACAGGGGCCCCAGGCCAGCACCGCAGTGTGCAGGGCCGAGCCCACTGCAGGCGCCAGTGGCCTGTGATCAGCCAACCACCAGGAGCAGCCCCTTCCCTGGCAGGGCCTGTGCCACCTCAGGGCGCCCCTATTCACCAGGCCTGGCCCTGACCTGCCCCTGTCCTCGCCCCCTCTTTCCCTGGCCCCGCAGGTCCCTTCGAGGATGCCCTGAAGCTCCACGAGTGCTCCATAGCGGCCCCCCCTCCCTTGGAGGACCAGTGGCCCAGCCCCCCGACCCGCCGGGCTCCCATCGCCCCCACGGAGGAGCAGCTGCGGCAGGAGCCCTGGTACCACGGCCGCATGAGCCGCCGGGCTGCGGAGAAACTGCTGCGCACTGACGGGGACTTCCTGGTTCGAGACAGCGTCACCAACCCGGGGCAGTACGTGCTGACCGGCATGCACCTCGGGCAGCCCAAGCACCTGCTGCTGGTGGACCCCGAGGGCGTGGTAAGGCGGAGTGGGGCTGCTAGGAGGGGGCGGGGCCCCAGCAAGGGAGGGGCCAGAGGCTCGGAAGTAGGGATTGGAGGGGGAGCAAGCGGTGGGTGGAGCTGAGTAAGGGGCGGGGTCTGGGAGCCTGCAGTGGGGTTTTGGTGAGCGGGGGTCAGTAGTTCGAAATCACATGCTCCACTACGGGAGACAAAACGGGGCTTTCTACTCTCCAAAAGAGTAGAAACCCAGAAACCCACAGGGGCCGTTCTCCCCTGTCCCATGGGGTCGCCCTGAGTTGGAATCGACTGGATGGCAGTGAGAGCGTGGACAAAGGGGCTGGCTGGGGGCAGGGGGCGGGGTCTTGGAAAGCTGGGGCGGGGCCTCAGCCAGGAGCGTGATCAGGGAGTGGTGGAGCTGGATGGAGGGGGCGGGGCCTGATGGGAGGTCTTGGGCGGAGTTGGGCACAGGTGGTGGAGCCAGGGGGCGTGGCCTGCAACAGTTGGAGGCTGCATAAGACACACAGGTCCTGCTTGTGGAATCGGGGTTTGGGGACTGGCTAGGCAGGAAGCAGGAGACCTCATCCTTTATGCACCCAGTGACCCAGGGCCCACCCGCTGACCTTTACTTTCTGCGACCTGGGCCTGTGGTCTGGGCGCCTGGACACTGTTACAGCGTTCCCCACGTTCCCCAGCCCGCCCCCCCCACCCCGTCCCTGCAGACGGGTTCTTCAACCCCACTGGCCTCCCAGCTGGAGAGAGACGCGCTGACCTTCAAGCCTCGCGTCTGGGAGCCGCTGTTCTAGGAAGCAGCTGGGCTCCGTCCTGTAGGGTCACTGTGATTCAGAAGAGATGGCGGTGGGTTTGGGCGTTTTTCTTCCTGTTTTGCAATCACAAGGTATTCGCAGTTTTCAGAACTTGAAAAAGCTACCACAGCGGGTCACACTCTTTGGGGTTTCCAAAACCATTCTGATGACCTCATGATATGATTTTGCAAGAACACCTGTGGCTTTTTCATCTCAAATACCTTCTTGGTGACTCTTCACCCGGGCTTCCCCACGTGGAACACACTGGAATCAGACTGACTGTTATCTGTGGAAAGAGACAACGGAGACGCTCGATACCAGCAGTTAAAACCAGGCAAGGTCAGGTTGAAGTGGAAGAAAATTAAAACTAGTCTGGAAGAGCCAAAATACAACCTTGCATACATTGCACCTGACCTTTGAGAATGTCTCCAGGACAGATTTGCGGCATTGAACACTGATGACAGAAGACCCGGGGAGCTGTGGGACGACATCAAGAACATCGCTGAGAGGAAAGCAAAAGGTCATTAAAAAGACGGGGAAAAAGAAAAGGCCAAAACGGATGTCAGAAGAGACGCTGAAACTTGCTCTTGAACTTAGCGTCGTTCAAACGAAGGGAAGACATGTTGAAAGGGAAAGAGCCGAACAGAACATGTCAAAGGGCAGCTCGAGAAGAGAGAGTGAAGTCTGATCATGAAATGAGCAAGGTTTCCTGGAGTCCGAAATCCCGCAGGGTGGGTCGTCCCTTTCTTGGTACAGCTCAAGCTGCAGGAATGGAAGAGCAGTTCTAAGCCTTGAGTTGCAGTAGTCAGTGACTCCGTAGCCTAGGAAAGCAGCCTTCAGTGTGGATTACGACTCAATGTCAGGAAGACCCAAATCCTCACCACGGCACCAAGAGGTAACGGCGGTCAGACACTGAAGTTGTCGAAGAGGCTTGTCTTTCTTGGATTCCCAGTCAATGCTCGCAGGGAAGCAGCAGTCGGAGATCACAAGATGTGTTGCCTTAGGTGAATCTGCTGCACAAGAGCTTCCCAGAGTATCGGAAACCAAGGATGTTCCTTTGAAGACTGAGTCGCACCTCACCCGAGCTGCTGTCTTTTATATTTCGTGTGCGTGTGAAAGGTGAGCCGTTACGAAAGAGGACCGCAGAAGAACTGCCGCGTTTGAATTGCGGTGCTGGAGAAGAAGGAGGGCCATGCCGGGGCTGCTCACAGGACAAGCCCAGCTGTCTTGAACGTAGTTCGGCCAGAGCGCTTCTTAGAGGCGAGGATGGATAGACTTCGTCTTACATGTGTTGGGCACGTTGTTGGGAGAGACCAGTCCCTGGAGCACATCACGCTTGGTCCAGTGGAGGGGCAGGGCAAGAGGAAGGCCCTCAAGGTGATGGGTCGACAGTGGCTTCAACAGTGGGCTCAGGCACAGCAACCGTTGCGAGGATGGCAAAGCGCCGCGAGGTGTCTTCTGCTGTGCGTAGGGTCTCTGAGCCAGAGCTGACATGATGGCACCTGAGAATCACATGGGCACAATGTTGAAGATGCAGGAAGCGTCACAAGAACAGGGAAGAAAGACACAGAGTTACTGTACCCCAAAGCACGAGTCAACGTCCATCCACTTCAAGGAGTAGTATGTGCTCAATAATCGATGGTAATAAAACAAGGCTCCAGACTTTGGCGGGGCACGGGCGAAGCACCTCAAGAAACCGACGCTGCGCTGGAAGCAGGTTTTCACCTATGCCGAGAGTCTGGATGACTGGCCAGCTCCCTGGAAGAGATCCACATCCGTGCCCATCCGAAGAAGAGTGACCCAACAGAATATGGAAAATTTCAGACTGTCATTCATATCACATGCATGCAAAGTTTTGCAGAAGCAAATTCAATCATGGCTTTGGCAGAAACTCAAGGCAGATTCAGATGAGGACACGACACGAGGGGAATTACTGTTGATGACAGATGGATCTTGGCCGAAAGTGGAATATTAGAAACCTGCTGACTGGTGCTTTATTGACTGTGTTTGGCCATGTAGACTAGAGAAACAAATCCCGTGACTCTCATCTATGTGCACAGACGGACTCTGGGTCAAGAAGTGATTGTATGCTGGCTAGAAGAACAAATCCCGTGACTCTCATCTATGTGTAAGAAAGAGCTTTATGTCAAGAAGCTTTCTGTGTCAGGAAAACATCCCATTCAAGTCCATAAATCCGATATTCGTCCCTAAGTCCCTCTTCAGACTCACACAGCTACATGCAATGATGCAGAATGCAGGAGGATCACAGGCCGGGGGGTGCAGGGTCCTGTGGACTCAATGGCGCAGTTCATCAAGAGACCGGTCTCCAGAGAATGAGTTCTCTCCGTCTCATCTCCAAAGGAGGCCATCAAGCTGTGACCGGATTGACAGGCTAAACCACCCATATCTTCTTATAGATGCCATGTTGGCACAAACAACCCTAACCATCACACACATCAAGAAGGTATCCCAGCCTAGCCCAATCAAGCCCATAAATCCCTTTTCCGACTCACCCAGCTGCAGGCTGGTGATGCAGAATGGTGGACCAGGAAGTAGGAAGTTCACAGGCAGGTGGACGCAGAGCTCTGTGAATCCAAAGTCGGTGTAAACATGGCAGGGTGCCAACAGCTCTCAGGTTCCTCAGCAGAGTCCCGGCAAGCAGGAAGGTGAAGGGACTAAGGGTGGCGAGGGGGGGGGGTGCGGAATGCCCAGTTTCTCACTCTTAAAAGAAGGCCCCCAAGAAGGGAGTCTTCAAGCTACTACTTGATTGACAGGTGGAATTCGGCCCCTAGCCAGGAGTCTCCAGTTGACACAGTGTCTGACTACCACATTGATTATGAAAATTAATCTGTGTTAGTTACATAATTTCATGTCAGCTTGAAGATATAACATTGAAGAGGTGGAGTCTAGCCTGTCAGTCAGGTCGCAGCTCGATGACCTCTTTTGGAGGTGCCACTGAGATAAATGGGTCTCTGGAAGCGGGTCACTGTTTCTCTCTGCCTGCACCTTCCTGCTGTTGAGTTACCTGGAGAGCTGCTGGAGCCACCCTGAGACCTGTTCCAGCCCTGTCATGCTTCCACCCACTGCCATTGGAACCCCAAGACTTTGCACCCACCAGCCTGTGATCTTCCTGTAATCTGCCTCATTGCATGTGGTTGCATGAGTCTGAAGAGAGATTTATGAACTAGTATCAGACTTATGGCTTTGATCTGGACTTGGCTGGGATGTTTGCTTGATTCATAATTAAAAAATCATTTTATTGGGGGGCTCTTATAACTCTTCTAACTATAACCATTCATCCACTGTATCAAGCACACTTATACATATGTTGCCATCATCCTTTTCAAAACATTTTCTTTCTACTTGAGCCCTTGGTGTCACCTCCTCAATTTTTTCCTCCCTCCACTACTCTCCCACCCTTGATAAATAATTACTTCTCAATATAGAGTTCTCTTTTACACATATGGCACATATATATGAGTGTCTCTGGATTTGTTTCTCTACTCAACCCGCCTAACCCATCATTCAACTATGGGGATCTAAACAAATTGTGGCCAACATCACCAAGAATGGGGATTGAAGTAGGCTTCATGGTGCTCTTGGGGAGCCTGGGCATAGACCAGGAAGCCGTCATTTGAACAGAATGAAGCACGTGTCTGAGGTATCTCCTCTGGCTCGATGCAGTCAATCTGAATCGTGAGTAAACGATCCTCGCAGCTGGACCATCTGAAGAACAGGGCGTCTGTTTGGAGGAAGGCTCGTTAGCAACCGATGATATGCAGACGGCACGGTGTTACTGTGGAAAGCCAAGAGGACCAGGAGCACTTCGTGGTGAAGATGGAGGACTGCGGCACCCCCCCCCCCCCAGGGATTGCGCCTCAGCATGAAGAAAACAAACACCTTCATAGCTGCACCAGGAGGACCGTGTCGTGTGAACAGGGACAAGGTGGAAGGTGCCCAGGATCTCACTGTATCAACGCCCACGGGAGCAGCAGTCAAGAACTCAAAGGACACATCACCCGGGCCAATCTACCGCACGAGGACCTCCTTGAAATGATAAAGGACAAACCTGTCACTTTCAGGTGTGCTGCCTGACTCAGGTGTGGTGTTGCCACAGCTCCGTGCGCATGTGACAGCTGGCCGACGAATGAGGAAGAACCGAGAGAAGGGATGAGGCCGGTGCAGAACAAGGAAGAGCGGAGACCGCCGAGGAACCTACCAGAGTCGCCTCGGAGGAAGAACGGCCAGAGGGTCCTTGGAAGCGATGATGGGAAGATGTGGTCTCACGGGCTCCGGACGTGCTGTGGGAGACACCAGGCCCCGGGGAAGGACATCATGCTTGGTCAAGTAGAGGGGCTGCGAGAAAGAGGAAGGCCCACATGAGAAGGAGCGCCAACCACGGTCCGACCATGGGCCCAAGTCTAACCATGACTGTGAGGGGGCTCAGGACTGGGCAAGGTTTCTTTCTTGGGTCCGTCAGGTTGCTGCCAGTCAGTTGAATTGAAGGCACGTAACAACGGCCACAAAATCTCGTCCAGTTTCAAGGCCATTCGGGGTTTCAGAGGCATCTCAGTTTCTCATGTATTGTAGGTCCGACAGTCTGTTTAAGTTTGAGAAGACTTTCAGAGTCTAATGGGGCCATGGTGCTGCTGGGGGGTGATGTGATCGGCTGTGATCCGCATGGTCGGTAGTTCAAAACCACGGGCAGTTCCGCAGGGGAAAGACTGGGCTTTGTACAGCTAACAGTCTCAGAGATGGGGGGGGGGAATGACTTTGAGTCAGCATTGGCCCCATGACAGTGAGTTGCTCTGGCCCAGGGAGGCTTTGGACCATCCCTGGAAGTGGAGGAGGCAGTCAGGCCGCTCCCCTCCACGGTTCCTGGGATGAGCGTGGATGCCCTGAACCTCGGACAGACCTCTGGAATTCCTGGCACCCTTCCTCCCAAGGCACGTCCCAGGCCCGTGCCCAGCGTGATGGGGAACCACGCAGGCCTGGGGACTCCATGCCCTGGTAGCCCCGCCCCAGCAGAGGAAGTTATGGCCGTGCTGAGCTGTGGCTTTGCATCTGTCTGGGGCCCACCACGATGTCCTCATCCTCCCTCTCACGTTGGTCTCCGTCTCCAAGACCGAAGCCCCATCCCCATCGCCATCCTCCCCCACTGCCCCGTGTAACCACCTCCACGCCAAGGGCAGGGGTGTTTTGTTTCACAGTGGAGGGGCCAGAAGTGTGAGGTCAAGCCGGCTGCCGGACTGGCCTCGGTCCACAGGCTCTAGGGGCCAGTGTCCCGTGTCCACCGAGTAGCTTCTGGTGGTGGCTGAAGCTTCCTGGTCTGAGCAGCGTTGTCCGGATCCCTGCCTCCTTCTTTATAAAGCCACCTACTCTCTGGGTCTCTTGGGCCTGGAATGAGGCCCCCCTGGGTCACCTAGCAAGCAGCCCTGGCGGTGTTGCGGGTGACACGTTGGGCTGCTGAACCACGAAGCCGGTGGTTCGAGCCCACCAGGTGCTCCTTGTAGAAAGACGAGACTTTCCACTTCCGTGAGGACGGGCAGCCTCATGACACCCTGGGCAGTTCTACTCCACCCTCTAGGGGCTCTGTGAGGCGGCAGCGAGTTTGAGCTGTGAGGCCATGCAGTCTCCAGGCCCTACACTCAGTCTCCTTGGCAGAGACCCCTCCCCCTTTCCAAACAGGGCCACAGTCTCAGGCTTGGGGGTGGGGGGCGTGGGCGTGTCTTTAGGTGGTCACCACGCAGCCCACAGCCAGCTGCTTCCTGGAGCTGTGGGATTTGGAGGTTGTCTGGTCAGCAGGCCTCAGGCCTCCCTCTAGCTGTGGCGATGTGGGTACTTGCCAAACGTGGCTGGGAGGGGCTGAGCATGACTGGGAGGGGCCAGGCAGAGCTGGGAGGGGCCGAGCGTGACTGGGAGGGGCCAGGCAGGGCTGGGAGGGGTCAGGTGTGACTGGGAGGGGCCAGGCATGACTGGGAGGAGCCTAGCGTGATTGGGCGGGGCTGGGAGGAGCCGAGCATGACTGGGAGGGGCCAAGCGTGACTGGGAGGAGCCTAGCGTGATTGGGCGGGGCTGGGAGGAGCCGATCATGACTGGGAGGGGCCGAGCGTGACTGGGAGGGGCCGAGCATGACTAGGAGGGGCCAGGCGTGACTGGGAGGAGCCTAGTGTGATTGGGCAGGGCCAGTCCAGGCTGGGAGGGGCCGAGCGTGACTGGGAGCGGCCAGACAGGGCTGGGAGGAGCCTAGCATGATTGGGGAGGGGTCGAGCTGTACTGACGCTGTCACCCTCTGCAGGTGCGGACCAAGGACGTGCTGTTTGACAGCATCAGCCACCTGATTGACTACCACCTGCAGAACGGGCGGCCCATCGTGGCTGCTGAGAGTGAGCTGCACCTGCGGGGCGTGGTCAAGCGAGAGCCCTGAGTCAGCATTGCCAGGTGCGTAGCGGGGCTCCGCCCACCGGCTGGGCATGTCACGTGGGCCAACAGCTTGCTGGGCAGCAAGGAGGTCAGCAGTTCAAAGCCACCAGCCGCTCCGTGGGAGAAAGAGGAGGCCTTCCACTTCCTGAAAGTGTGACAGCCTCAGAAACGCCCAGGGGCAGTTCTTCCCTGTCCTATGGAGTCTCTGTGGGCCAGCATGGACTCCGCGGCAGGGGACATCGTGCTCGTGAAGTGGAGGGGCAGAGAAGAGGAAGGCCCTTGACGAGAGGACGGACACAGTGGCTGCAGCCACGGCCTCAGGCGCAGGAACGACTGTGAGGCTGGCGCAGAGCCGGGCTGCGTGTCGTTCCGTGGTGCAGGGGTCGCCGTGGGTCAGGACCGAATGGATGGCACCTGACGTCTGCAGCAACAGCAACAACACAAGCTTTTGAAAGCAGCCCCTCCCACTAGTTTCAGAAGACCCCATTTCCTTGGAAGGAGACGCTGCCCCCCTTCATCAGCAGTCGCTCCCCACCCCCTGCCCGATTAACCTGTGCTTCCTGTGGATGCATTTGTCCTGCACACTTCACATGAAAGGAGGCGTCCATTCTGTGACCTGCCACACAGGATTAAGGGGCCCTGGTGATGTAGTGCTTGCTCGCGGGGCTTCAATCCAGAAGGCTTGTTGTTGCCCTTGCCCAGACCCCGTGCACAACAGAAGGAAACCTTCCTCACAGCTGTTCCTGCACCTGAGCCCACAGATGCGGCCACTGTGCCTGTCCATCTCGTGGAGGGCCTTCCTCTTTCCCCTGCCCCCGCACCCCACTGTACCAGTCACGTCCTTCTCCGGGGACTGGTCTCTCCTGACATATGTCCACAGTATGTAAGATGAAGTCTGGCCATCCTTGCCTCTAAGGAGCACTCCGGTCCTATTTCTTCCGATACACATTGGTTTGTCCTTTTAGCAGTTCGTGGTACTTCAGTATTCTTCAAATGCATTGATTCTATGGTCTTCCTCATTCAACGTCCAACGTTCACATGTATAGGAGGCAATGGAGAACACCATGGCTGGGGACAGGTGCACCTGAGTCCTCCAAGTAACATCCTTGCTTTTCAATACTCTGAAGAGGTCTGTGCGGCAGCTTTACCTAATGCAATACATCTTTTGATCTCTTGACTGCTGCTTCCACGAGTATCGATTGTGGATCCAATCAAGACAAAATCTTAAAAAAAATTTTTCTCTCCCTCCCCCCATCCTCATGACCCCTTAATAAATGATAAATTATTATTATTTTCATATCTTACACCAACTGCTGTCTCTCTTCCCCCATGGCTTCTGTTGTTCATCCCCCTGGAGGGGTGTGTGTGTCAATCTTTGTGATCAGTTCCCCCTTCCTCCCCTCCTCTCCCCCCCCTTTCTCCTACCCTTCTGGTGTTGTCATTCCCACTCCTGTTCCTGGATTCCGTGCGTCCTGAACTCTTATCTATTATCTGTACCTGTGTACATGCTCCGGTCTAGTCCGAAGTGCGAGGCAGCATTGGGGTCAGGACAATGGTGGGTGAGGAAGCCTCAAGGAACCAGAGAAATATTGTGCGCTTCATTGGTGCTTTACTGCACCCTGATCGACTCATCCCTTCTCTGTCCAAGACAAAATCTTTGACAACTTCAACCTTTTCTTTATTTATCATGATGTTACCTGTTGGTCCAGTTGTGAGGATTTGGGTCTTATTTACATTGAGTTGTAATCCACACTGAAGGCTGCAATCCTTGATCTCCATCACCAAGTGCTTCAATTCTTCCTCACTTTCAGCAAGCAAGGCTGTGTCACCTGCTCACCAGAGGTTGTTAACAAGCCTTCCTCCAACCCTGATGCCACACTCTTCTTCATAGAATCCAGCTTCTCTGACGATCTGCTCAGCACACAGATTGAACAAGTATGGTGAAGGATACAAGCCTGCCGCACACCTTTCCTGATTATGAATCATGCAGTGTGTTCTGGTTCTGTTTGCACAACTGTCTCCTGATCCATGTACTAGTTCCAAATGAGCACAATGATGTGTTCTGGAATCCCCATTCTTTTCAAGGGGATCCACACTTTATTATTGTCCACACAGTCGAACGCCATGACACAGTCAAGGCAACACAAGTCAACGTCTTTCTGGTGTTCTCTGCTCTGAGCCAAGCTCCATCGGCAGCAGCAACGATACCCCTCGTTCCACGTCCTCTTCTGAATCCGGCCTGAACCCCTGGCAGCTCCCTGTCAGTGTACTGCTGCAACCGTTGGTGGATGATCTTCAGCAAACTTTTGATTGTGTTTGCTACCAATGGTCTCATTCTATAGTTTGAGCATTCTGTTGGGTCACCTCTCTTTGGAATGGGCACAAATGTGGATCTCCTCCTGTCAGTGGGCCAAGCATCCCTGGCACAGATGAGTGAGTGCTTCCAGCGCTGCACGAGCTGCTGAGACATCTCAGACGGTGCTCCAGCAGTTCCTGGAGCCTTGTTCCGGGCTGATGCTTCCAGTGCAGCTTGGCTTTCTTTCCTTGGCTCCATGGTCCCTGTTCATATGCTGCCTCCTGAAATCGTGGACTGTCGCCTGGTTCTTTCTGGTGCAGTGACTCTGTGTATCCTTTCCATCTTCTCTCCATGCTTCCTGCATTGGGCAACATGTCGCCTATGGAGTCTCCCCTGATTGTCACTTGAGGCTTGACTTTTTTCTTGCGTTCTTCAGCTTCAGATATATATGCTGAGTTGTCCTTCAATGCCAGGTCCTTGCACATTGTCCTTACACTATTTGGCTCTGCCTTCTCCAGCTGCCCTTTGAAGTTTTCTATCCAGCTCCTTGACTCCATCCTTTCCTCCACGTGCTTCTCAGCGATTAGCAGCAAGTTGGAGAGTCTCTTCCGACATTCATGCTGATCTTTTGTTCCGCAAGGCTGGCAGTTCAAAACTACCAGATGCTTTGTGGGAGAAGGGTGAAGCTTTCTACTCCTGTGAAGCGTGACGGTCTCAGAAACGCACCGGGGGCCGCTCTACCCAGTCCTATAGGGTTTCTAGGAGTCAGCACCCACTCTATGGCAGTGAGTTTGGTTTGGTTGTGTGGTGCAGTGGGCTAAGCATTTGGCGGCTCTGCGGAAGGTTGGCATGGCAGTTCAAGGCCACCAGGCACTCTGAGGGAGAAAGATTAGGCAGCATGTTTCCATCCTGATGGACAGCCTCAGGACTGGGAGTCGGGGGCAGAGGATGTGGTCATGTCTGGCTTCGCTCTCTGGGTGACGTTTTAAAGATCCATGGGGGAGGGGGGCTGTATAACAGAGGGGCTGATTCTAAGGGCTCAAATAGAAAGTAAATGTTTAGAAACTAATGATGGCGACATATGTACAAATGTGCTCGATAGCACCGATGTATAAGAGCTGTAAGATCCCCCAATAAAATAATCTTTAAAAAAGGAGATCCCCCAATTGCAGCACAGATGAGCGTGCTGGCTGAGCGGATGGCCCACCCTGTCTGTCCGTCCACCTGCTGACGGCCACGTGGTGTGTTTCTTCCCCCAAAGGTGTTTGTGGACGGACACATCACACTGGTGGCTGGGACAGTAGCAGCACCCCCACGCCCACCCTGTGGGCCCCAGGGACTGTGACGTTGCTGATCCCGAGTTTAGCCTAGAAGACAGCTGAGTGAGGTTGCGGTGTCATCCTGGGCCGCCCAGCAGGTCCTTCAGCCTGTGTAGCTGGAGCCCGAGCTCCCTGGGAGGGGAGCCCTTTGGTTGCCCCAAGGCCGAAGCCCAGGGCCAGATGGAGCTCCTGGGGAATCTAAACCTTGGGCCCAGGTGGTTCTGGCACGGGGTGGTTGTCTCGGTCAACTCCTGACCTCTGCTTCCCTCTCTTCTCAGGTCGGGGTCTCACGGTGCCTGCCCTGTTCCCAGAGCTCCCCGTGGCCTTATGAGCTCTCAGCCTCTTGGACCAGGCCAGGCGGGAACCGCTGCGGTCTCTCCCTCTTTCCGCATGAGCATCTGGAATCGCCCACCTCCGCTAGCCCTTGGGCATGGGGCACGGCCAGCTGGCCTCCACCCTTCGCCTGAGGGAGGCTGTGTATACCAAAGACAGAACCTCTTCTCGCCTTTAAGAACCTATTGAAAGTGGCCCTTGGGTGCCAGATCCGTCTGAGGCCCCTTGTGGGGCCGGGATGCCTCACGCCTCTTTCTCCAGGGCTACATTCTCTTTCTTGCCTGAGAAAGTGAGGGGACCCCGTGAATTCTTCCCTGGCTGCCTCAGTTTCTCCTCCTGACAAACTGGGTACACAGTTGCCTTTGGGGTTGGGGAGAATTAAGGTGCTTTGGGGTTCTCAGGCCTGATACATGCTGATGTTGCAGCTGGGGCCACCTCGTGGTTCCCCTGGGATGAAGGGGGGGCTCCCTGACTGTTAGTGGGAGCCCATGGTGTGGCCCTGCCCAGGTGGACAAGCTAGAAGAGGATGTGTCTGCCAGCTAGCTTGCCCACCAGCTTCTTCATCCTTCCAGCTGCGCCCCCACCCCCGGGGGACAATTGAAATCTGGTTGGAATTATACCTGGGATTGACCACAAGGAGCCAAGCTGTTGGGGGCACATCAGGGACTCGCCCAGAGGGTGGCGGGCTAAGCACCCAGGTGGGAGTTGAGGAGAAAGCTTGAGGATGAAACTGGGCCCCCACATCTGGCCTCCTGGAACCCAGAGAGAGCTGGATCTGGGGGTGCCCTTGGTGTGGGCATAGGGGACGGTACGACGACATCTCTTAGACACCCCCTAATTTTTTACCCTGATAGAAAGCACATTCCGACTTCCTTATTAAATGTACCCCTCCCTTCTCTTTGAAAGCACCCTGATTCATCGTCCAGTGCTCCAGACCCCTCTCTTTCACAGGTGCCCTAAATACCAGCCTCTCCGCACATCTCCCCTCAACGTGACTTGACTTCCCAGTCGTTTGTGTTCTTGAGACGTTGCTAGTCCTCTGGGACCACGCCCCCCTGCCCCACCCCAGCCCTCCTCTTCTATCTGGCCCCTTGACTTCAGTTTCAAACACCCTAGTTTGTATTCTTTGTCTCCTCCCACATTTTTTTCTGGTCTTCCCCCCACTCCAGAGAGACTTCCCTCCCCCTGGGCCTGACTCTAACACCTGCCACAGGCATGGTGGCTTCTCTCTCCAGGAGGGTCCCTGCTGGGCTCACATACATGTCACAGGAGAGGGAAGAGGCTGCTCAGGGTCTCCATCTCTGGGTAGGGGAATACCGCCCATCCAGTTGGCAGGCCCCCTCCCATAGGTTGGGGGTGCCTGTCCTAGGGCTATGAGAAGTAAGAGCCCCTCTGGTCTGTTCTTCATGAGGCAGAACTAGGAGGGGACATGGGTGTCCTCAATGTCAGAGACCTTGCTGAGAGCCATTCACACACCCACCCATCATTTCACCTACCAATCCACCCACCCCTCCACCCAATTCATCTACTTTCTCACCTACCAAGCCATCCATCACCCTGACAATCCATCCAGCAGTCTAACAACCCCCCACGACTCCCTTCATTGGTCTTTCCCTCCATTCCTGCACCCACCCACCCATTCCTCCACGATTTCATCCAACCATCGGACAAACGCATGCCCCTCATCCAGCCACCTGCCCACCGACCCACCCACCATTCCAGTGACTGATCCAGCGACCACCACTCACCCACTCAGTGGTCCAGTCACCCAATCATCCATCACTCCACCTGTCAAACAGCCACACCCCCTCCACCCAGCCTTTGTTAGGGTCCTTCCTCTGCCCATTTGTCCCTCCGTCCCTCTATTCACCCTGACTTTCTTCATTCCATCTCTCAACGTAACAACCTTCCATCCATCTATCCTTCTGTGTATCGACTCGCTCACCTGTCCTCCCTCCATCTTTCCATCCATCCCCTTGACCATCCTTCTTAAGCCTGCAGGACGCTCTTGTCTCCAGGACCTCTTGCAGGCACCTGGAGGCAACCATGACCAAGACCTGCCTGCCCTCCTGCAGCGAATTGTCCAGGGACGTTACTCAGTGGGCCCCACTGCCGGGTGTGGGAAGGGTTCCCCTGATGCTTAGAGTGACCAGGAGGTCCTGGAGGGCTCCCCTGCAAGAATGACCAGGGGCTGGGGTGAGGGTACAGCCCCAAGTGGTGAGGGCAGCAGCCTGGTACCCCAAGAGGCACATGCAAAGGCTCTGTCGTGTGGAATGGAGGTTGCTCAGGTGCAGAGGGTGCCGGCATGGCTCGATGTGAGGCCGGCGGGTGGAGCAGGGGCAGAGCACACCGCTGGATCAGGCTCCCCGACAGAGCTGCTGGGGGCTTGAGGCTGGCATGGAGGGAAGCTCAGATTCTAGGGAGACAAGAGTGGAGTCTGAACTCCACTCCATCCATTCACCCGCTCACTCAGCATCCTCTGTCCTCTAGGCCCAGCCACCCCCACTGCGGCGTGGCTGAACTCTGCAGGAATTAGGGGTCCTCGATCTCCCCACTCTGCAGACAAGCATAAGGCAACCCAGTGAGACAGATGACTGTCCCACACCAAGGCTACCCAGAGAGGGAATTCAAGCCCCAACTTGCTCCGGGCCGCTCTCTGAGTCAGGGGAGCCTCTGGTGCCCCGTAAGATGTGGGCTGGGAGCTGCAGCCCCATTCTACTGTCCAGCAACTGCTCAACCATTCCTCCTGGTCCTTAGGGAGGCTGGGGAGGGGGCGGGAGAGACCTGGCACTGACCTGGTTCTGGCCTAGCCATCGGGCTACCTGGAGAAGCCCCCCTGCCCTCTGCAGGTGCTGTGGTGGAGGGGCAGACTAAAGGACGTTCACGCCCCCACCCTGTGAGTCAGTCACGCAGCTGCAGGAGAGATGTGGCTCCTCTCTCATGCTTCCGTTTCCCCGTCTGAAGACAGGGGTGGCAGTCTCATGGGGTTTCTTAGGGTGCACTGGGCTGGGTCCCCCCACCCCCACTGTTTTCCTGTGGGCTGCTTAGTGCTGCTGGGGCTGGGGATGTGCTCACAAGCTCTGTGGCTTCAGCCCCTCACCCCCAAGTTCTTCCACTGTGTGCCTCCATTTCCCCTCCTGGTGAGGCTGTCAAGGATCACAGCTTCAACAACCCTGCTTAGGGTGGCTGTGTGTCTGAATCAGCCCGATGGCATTGGGGTCCGGGGGACCTCTCCCTGCGGCTGATTCTTGGCTTGCATGACTGGGACTGAGGACCAGGCCGGAGGGCTTAGCCAGTCTGGGCTCTGCGCCTCCACTGGTGCCTGCTGCCGCAGCCTGGGTGGCAGGGTTAGTGGCAAAGGCTGGGTTACTAGGGATGCTCACAGCCTGCCACCCATCCTATCTTCCCGTCCGGGCCTCAGTTTCCCCAGGCTCTGGAGTGCCTCCCCTCTTTGAGCTCGTGTCCCTCAGTGAGACAGGGAACCCCGATGTCCACCGCACTCTCTTGAGGGCCCACTGAGTTGCTTTGCAGATCTCAATCCTCACCTCGGCCCTGCGAGAGGGGACCGAGACCCAGAGAGGCGCCAACACTGGCCCCAAGCTACACAGCCACGGCGCGTGGCCCCAACGGGTCGGCCCGCCAGATGGCGGCTCTGAATTGCCTGCCTCCTTCTAACCCACGGATGGGGGAGGAACCCCCATACCCAGGCCTCACCCTTCCTCAGGAGGTGGGGGACTGCCCTCCGCCGGCCTCTAGCCCACCCCACCAGGCAATGGGGCAGCCACCCCACCCTAGGCTGAGCCACGTCTGCTGGGGTCAGGGCGCTCCCTGACCCATCTTTCCAGCAGGTACTTCTGGAAGAGTCCCCGTGTCAGGCTTGGGCTTTGGGGACATGCAGGGACAAGATGGTAGTGGTCTTCTCCTGGCCCAGACCCGGTAGAGAAAAAGGACTTCAACCAAGTGATTGCACTAGGCCTTTTTTCTTTCTTAATTGTGTGGTCAAAGTTTGTACCAAGGTCATGTTTCCCTTGAACAATGGCGCCTGGAGATCCATGTGCTACATTGTGTCCACAGCCTCTGTCCTTTGTTCTCCTGGTTCCAGTTTCCGGTGCCCTCGCTTCCGGAACCCCTAATCTTCTCATCTTTGCTTTGGAATAAAGGTTGACTTTTTCCCGACTCAGACCGGAAGGTTGTTTACTTTGAAATGCAGCCCCCACCTCATGGGTCATCCTGCACCCCGCATTTCGTGTATCACGCTGCTGTTGTGTTTCAGGGTGATCTGTGGGGCGTGTTGTGGTTCAGAGTTGAAAGGGTATCTCTGGGGGGTAGACTCAGGGAGGTCCCGGTCTCAGCCGTCCACTGGGTCTGCCCCCCCACACCTGTTTTTAGGATGTGAGGTTTGCACTGCATTTTTCTTCTGTTCTGTGTGGGGGTCAGGTGGGCCTGGCAGCGGGGCCCCCTCTGCTTCTTCCGCCCTTCGGCAGCTGAGGCCGTGGCTCTAGTGGGCCTCCGGCTGGATGGATTGTGCTGTTTCTTCTCTGTGGCTTGATTTCCTTCTCACGCTCCGGCGCCTGGGGAGGGGAGACCAAGAGTTGGACTTTAGGTGGGTGCTCACAGCGTTTAAATCCCCGGGGGGCTCTCACTTTACTGGGGTGCAGAAGGTGAGCTTTCCGAGCTGTGGCATGCCGGTTATCCCCTGAGACGCAAGTTCTACGCCTTTCAGCCTAGAACACCGACATGGAACGGTGTTCGGTGATGTCTGAGCGGTATCTCTTACTGCGTCCTTTATAAATATAGGTGCCTGCAACCCCATGTCTGTCCTCACACACACACACGGATACTTTCTTCTGTGTGCGCCCGTGTCTGCTCGCACACCGTCAGACCTGCAGCCATGGGACCGCAGTCTTGTCTCGTGGCCACTGCTGGTGTGGTCACCAGCAGCTTCGTCAGCACCAGTGTCCTGCTCCTTCGAGGGCTTCTCAGCGCATGGCTACTCGGCTCACCCTGTTCCCGTGACACCCTTGCTCGCTGACTCTCCCCATCACCACGGGCAGCAAGTGTTTATGAGCGGGGATGGGCACCCCTGTACCCCCACCCACCCCGTGTCCTTCCACGTCTAGTCTTACCTTCCTATAAAAGAGGGGGTCCCCTCCCGTTTGTCCTTGTGTCCTGGTCTTATCTCACGCGGCCTCCAGGCCCGTTCGTGTTGTAAGAGCATTGTCCTCTGTGGTGGTCCCCAACCCCAGCCCTGACCCGAATGCATCGAACGTCACTGTCCACCCACCCCATGGGCCCTGCCCTGCTCCTCCCCGCCACGCTTTCCTTGTCATGAATAAAGCAAGGTGAATGCAGGACTGCACCTGGATCTCCCGTCTGTGTCGCTTCCCTTAGCTCCCCAGGGCATGTCCCTAGGCCTGGGGTTGCTGGCTCTAGGCCTTTCTGTTTTTGGGCATTCAGCCTTTGGCACCGCGGCATTCCCACCAGGGCGGGGTGGGAATTGGGAATGGGACCCGTTTCTGTCGTCGCCCTCACGGTTGTGGTACTGTGTTTTTTCCACCTGTGTGCTCGCCTCCGTGGGACGTCCTCATTTGCCAGGCCCTTGACCCGCTTTATGATGGTATCGTCCATCTGTTAGTAGATTGTTGGCTTTTTCTAATGATTTTGGAGACTAGTTACTCTTTCGATAATGTCTTCAGGAGCCCAGTAGGTGCTGCATCATCAACCACAAGGCCAGCAGTTCGAATCCACCAGCCCCCCTGCAGGAGAAAGAGGAGGCTGTCTGCTCCCATGAAGACCGACTCCCTCAGAACCCCCAGGGAGCAGTTCTCCTCTTTCCCAGAGGGTTGCTTTGAATTGGAATCAGGCTGATGACCAGGGTGGGGTGTGGCTGTGCACACATTTAAAATTTTATTAGGTCCCATTTATCCATCATGTCTCCTTCTATTTGTGTATTGGTTGGAATATACACTCTTTTTTTTCTTGTGCTGTTGTTGTAATGTACTTGATCTTTTATTTTTTTAACATTTATTAGGGACTCATACAACTCTTATCACAATCCATACATATACATACATCAATTGTATAAAGCACATCTGTACATTCTTTGCCCTAATCTTTTTTTCCTCCTCTTTTCTTTTTTTACATTTTATTAGGGGGATCTTTTATTTTTTAAAGAAAGATTCTGTCTTTTGGTTTTCTCCTTAAGTTTTCTTCCAGGGCTTGGATGGTTTTATTATTATTATTTTGAGAAACAGTTTCACGGGCCTCTACGTCCCATATCATACAGTTGAATCATTCACGCGTCTTAAGAAGACTCGGGTCGTCACCGCAGCCCATTTCAGAACATTTTTTTCTTGTATTCCTTTAAACGCCCATCTCCCCTCCCCCGCCCCACCCCGCCTTTAGGCCAGGGGCCAGCACACATTCGAGAAGGGAGAGCCCATCCTATCCCATCACATCCCACTTTAAAAGTGATTCGAGAACCGTGAATACATTTTCACAAACAAGTGAAATCGCCATTAGCTGAACAGCAGCCTTTGAAATATTTCCAGTTTCACTTAAGAGCCATAGGAGCAAGCCCAAAGTGCCCCCCACACCCCCCAGGCTCCTGGGCCACAGTTTTCCATTGGGAATCTAGGACGCTAAGGACCTGGCTCTGTCGTCCTTGTGGGCATGGTTGTTGGGCACTCCTGGGGCTTTAACAGTTAGGTCTTTGGCCCCTTGCGAGTGTGTTTCTGTGTATGGTCACTACCTGTCGGGACTGACAACACAGCAGTGAGTTGGAGGTTTTGGGGGTTTGGGTGTACGGGGTGAGACACGGGTCCAGTTTCACAGACATGCCTTCGGGTACTGGGGAGCTGTTCTAGAACCTTCCTCACAGAAACACAGCAGCTGATGACATGTGGCTGATCCAGGCCACCAGGGCACTGCCTGCTCGCCTCCCCCCATGAGAAAGCACCTGGTTGCTCTGGGAGAAAGTGGGGCCGGCTCATGTTGGGGTGGGGTGGGGGTGGGGGTAAGCAGACAAGGGCCTCTTGGAGGAATCTCTGCCCTCAGGAACCTGTTTCGCTCTAAACCCTCCCTCCCTCTCTCCAAGGACCTGGGAGGTTGACTGAGCAGCCATCCCCAGCCTGGCTCAGCAAGCCTGGGTGTGAGGACATTCCAGGAAGAGGGAGGCTGGTGGTCGTCATGGAGTGACGTGTCAGGCATGTGCCTGCTCTGGTCAGGTGTCATGGCTCCTTGAACGGGCACCGGATGCAGGACTGGCCATCCTGGAGGGAAACCGAGGCTGGTAGGGGGTCCTTCAGGTGGGCGAACCTGGGACCCCCTCCTGTGAAGAGACAAGAAGGGGGGCTCCTCCTTCTTAGACTTTGGTACCAGGACGCAAGGGCTGGAACGCAGGCGCCAACCGCTGTCTGGGGACTCTCAGGGCGCTGAGCTCGTGTTCCTTAAGAAATCATTACCTCTATGGCCTTTCCTTCCGGGGAACCCCCCCGCCCCAACTCCGCACTCCACTGCTTTCACCCTCTGTACACTGGGAGAGCAGTAGCAAAGAGCCATTGCTCTCCGTGGGGACCACAGAGCTTGCGCGGAGAACCCACAAACCTAGCAGCCACGGTCATTACGACAATTATCTCATTACTCATCCTTCTCTAGAGAAGGGACCACACCGAGTTGGGGAGGGACGGAGACTCCGGGTCTCGGGTAGGCGGGGCTGTGCCTAATTAATCAGGTTCCCCAGCCCAAGGCGCCCAGGTCCTGGCGCGGTCCCTTCCTGCGCCCTGCGGTGGCGGTGGCGGTGGGGGGCTGGGAGGGAGACCGCCCCGCCCTCGGGTCCTGGCCCGGCCCCGGGATGCTGCGCTGGGCGACCGTACTAGGTGGAATACGGCGGCGGCTGGGCGGCTTCCCGCCGCCGCTGGTGAATGATTCCAACTGCGCCGCCGCCGCTGCTGCTCCTGTGAAGCCCGGCCGCATCCCCGCGCCAGCCTCCTGCCCGGGTGCCGAGACCCCTGCGTCCCGCGGGACAGACCCCAGCCTCAGGCCATCCCTGGACAGGTGAGTTCAGGACCCTCCGCCGCCACCGCGGGGGCTGCCAGGACCCCACCCCCACCTGGAGCTGAGTCCAATGGGGAGGGGGCGAGGCGGGGGGCTGGGGGTGTCAGCTCACTGTGCCGCAGTCCCCCAGACTCAATGTCGTCCCCGGGCGGCCGCCCCCGCCCCCGCCCGTGCCTGGATCCTGGGCTCACTGAGCAGCCACAGGTGGGAACGGGGGGGGGCGGGGCTGGAACACCCGGGGGAGGCCCCCCGTCTTTTCTGGGCACGACGAACACCCCAGTAGACAGCGCTTCCTTAGACTGATAATTGGGGGTGACCGGGGAGGGGCACACTCCCTTGCGACGCCTGCTCCCTCAACCCGAGCGCCGCCCCCACCTCTCTGGGTTTCGCTGTAAGTTGAGCGCGAGACCGCTCTGGGGAGGTCAGGGGCGCACCCGGCAACCCATCCTGGGTGCCCCCCAACGACGCTCCGTTGGCCTGCGGGCTGGGCAGGACCCTCGGGGGACGGCCCTCTCCGCGGGCCTGAGCAGGTGCCCAGGCCCCGCGCGGTCCCCTGACCCTGGCCTCTCTCCGCAGACGCCGCCGCCATGCGGAAAACCAACGTGTGGTTCCTGGAGCGGCTCCGGGGCTCCGGCGACAACGGCGCCTCCCGGGGCGAGGCGAGCGACAAGGGCCCCAAGGCCCCCCTGTACAGCAACGTGCTCACGCCCGACAAGATCCCCGACTTCTTCATCCCCCCCAAGCTGCCCGCCAGCCCCGCTGAGGCCGAGCCCCCCGCCGCCGAGCTGGGCGCGTCCGCGTCGGAGCAGAACCTGGCCGCCGCGCCCCGCCGCGCCCCGCGCAGCCCGCGTCTCCCCGCCAAGCTGGCGGCCGAGAGCCGGAGCCTGCTGAAGGCGGCCACGCGCCACGTCATCCAGATCGAGAGCGCGGACGACGCGCCCGCCGACGAGGCGGCCGAGGGCGCCGCACCCCCGGGCCCCCGGGGCGCCATGGCCCTGCCCGCGGTGCCCAAGGCGCAGACCTCCTACGGCGTCGCCACACTGGCCGAGAGCCCGCACACGCGCCGCAAGGAGTCCCTCTTCCACAGCGAGCACGGGGCGCTGGCCCTGGTCACCTCCCCGGGCTCCGCGCGTCGCCGGGCGGCCCCCAAGGCCAACAGCGGCGGCGGCAACGGCTCGGCCCGGGAGGCGTCGGGCGCGGCCCTGATGAGCCCCGGGCGGTACTTCAGCGGCGGCGAGAGCGACACGGGCTCCTCCGCCGAGTCGTCCCCGTTCGGGTCCCCGCTGCTGTCGCGCTCTGTGTCGCTCATCAAGGGCTTCGCGCAGGACAGCCAGGCCAAGGTGAGCCAGCTGAAGCACTCGGTGGGCCGCCACGGCTCCCTGTCGGCCGACGACAGCACGCCCGACACCAGCCCCGGGGCGCGCCGCCGCCTGAGCCGCCGCGCCGCCACGCCCGAGCCGGGCCCGGAGCCGCCGCGCGCGGAGCACGCCGTGCGCTTGGGCCCGCGGGGCAGCGTGCGCCTGCTGGCCGAGTACGAGGCGGCCCAGGCCCGGTTGCGCGTGCGGCTGCTGGCGGCCGAGGGCCTCTACGACCGCTTGTGCGACGCGCGCAGCATCAACTGCTGCGTGGGGCTGTGCCTGGTGCCCGGCAAGCTGCAGAAACAGCGCAGCACCATCATCAAGAACAGCCGTCACCCCGTCTTCAACGAGGACTTCTTCTTCGACGGGCTGGGCCCGGCCAGCGTGCGCAAGCTGGCGCTCAGGGTCAAGGTGGTCAACAGGGGCGGCAGCCTCAAGCGGGACACGCTGCTGGGCGAGAAGGAGCTGCCCCTGGCCACGCTGCTCCCCTTCTTGTGAAGGACACCCCTCCCCCCTCGGCCTGGCCTCCTCTGCCTGGCCAGTGCCCCCCACATGCCCTGCGATGAGCTGCCCCTCACCACCCTATTCCTCTTCTTGTCAAGCCCCCTCCTCCCCTCCCCACCCAGCACTCCCTCACTGCTGGGGGAGGAGCTGCCCTTGACCACTGCTTGCCTTCTTGTAAGGTTCCCCTGCCCGCCCAGCCCCTCCTGCAGGTGGGATCCCCTCTAGCTGGGCTTGACCCTGATGGGGGCAGGGCTCCTGAGCCCAGAGAGGGATGCTCAGTTGCATGGATATTCAAGAGCTGGGAGGAGGAAGGAGACCTGCCCTGCCTGAGTCATTCCCACGCACCAGAGCCTACAGCATAGGGTAGGACACCCCAGTGAGTTTCCGAGGCTGTTGGTCTTCCCGGGAGCAGACAGCCTCTTATTTCTCCCGAGGAGCAACTGGTGGATTTGAACTGCCGCCTTTGTGGTTCGAAGCCCATCCTCCTCTGTTGATGGTGCACAGCAAGATGGAAGCCAGCCCTGTCCTGCATCAGCCCCTGGTGCTGGCAATGGGGGACCCGATAGACAGCTGCTGTGAGGGTAGGGGGGCAGGGTCTCATGTTCTGGGCCTCCTGGACCTCCTTTCCTCACAGAGTTCTGAAGGGAGACAGGAAGGCATGGCTGTGGTCAAGGTCAGTCCAAGACTGACTGGCATCTTGCGCTGCAGAGCGTAGTGTGGCGCGACCCCTCCGAGGAGCTGGGCTGCTGCCCGAGCCCCCAGAGAGGGGGGCTAGCTTTGGGCCAGTGGTCACTTCACAGGGGGTAGGCAGGAAGAGAGCGTGCAGCCCCCACTCTCTGGCCCTGAGCTCAGAGTAGAAGGGCCCCAGAGTGAGGCAACCCCCGCTTGCCTCTGTCCCCTGTCCCATGGCTGTACTTTGTGCCTGCTGGATGGATCATTGGGACCACCCTTGCTGTGTGTGTGTGTGTGTGGGGGGGGTGCTCAGAAGTTACCCAGAGCGCCACTTGCTGCCCCACCCCCAACTCATTCCTCCCTGTCCCCAGGGCCTGGGGGCTGCCGCCTCAGCCCCATCTGTCCATCCTCTGCCCAGGGCCCCTGGCTTTGGTGACCTGTCTGTGCTTTGTAACCTAGGCCCAGTGCTGGACAGCCACAGCCTAGGGTGGGAGAGTGGGGGCGGAGCTAGGGGCAGGCTGGGGAGTGGAGCCCCCTGGCCAGGGGGTAGGTTGCATGGCTTGACTGCTTTTTTCATGAATTTATGCGTTTGGAGGCTGGAGGGGGGCTGTTGAGGAAGATACTCCTCCCCTCGAGTCCATGTGGACTCACAGAGGCCCTGCAGGACAGAGCAGGACTGCCCCTGCTGGTTCCCAGGGCTGTCACCCTGCATGGGGACAGACGGCCTCTTCTCTCCGACCGGTGGGTGATCTCAGGAACTGGGGCCTGGCCAAGCCAACCCTGCAGCATGGGCCTCACCCCTGCTGGGCATGGTGGACTGGGGGAGTGGGGGGCTTCCGGAATACTGGGATGTTTGCCTCCCCTTCACCCTGGGGAGACCAGATCCTTGGTGGGGGTCTGTGAGTCTGGGTGAGACAAAGGGGGAGACGTTATGTGCTGGATGTGACCCCCTGCCGTGACCCCCCTCCTGATCTCTGCTGGGACCCTGCTCCTTTCTCTCTGCTCTGGGACTCTGGAGTCTCCCCTTCCTGCTGGAGTTTGGGGGTCTGTAAGGTGGAGTCTCATGGGGGCCCAGAAGGAGGGGCCCCACCTGGAGTTAAGCTCTTGTGGCTGCCCACCCCCTCCCTTTCCTGCCCCCCCACCCTCCTCTCAGAGGGTCCCCGTTTTATATAACCCCCGCACTGTTTAATATCTTTGTGTTTGGAGTTGACTGTGGGTAATTCTCTAAGAGCTCCCCCCCTCCAAGTGTGTTTGTTTATAAATGCCGTTTTTAGTGCAATAAAGGTGTTTCTGGAATGTGGGGGCGGAGAGCTGCCTGCGCCACTGTTTAATAACAAGACAGGAATTTCACCTTGAATCCCAGGCTGAACGGGGCCCCTGGGGTGATCCCAGATCCGTCTTCCTGCTCTGTCAGACCCCACGCCTCCTCCCTCCTGCTGGCGAGGAAGGCAGGGACCGCCGTCGGGAAGCCCCCAGACCCTGTCACAACCTTGCCGATCATTCAACATCCGTGTTACACTCGACAGCCTCTCACTGCGGCCGCCCACAGGTCCCAGTTGGAAGGCAAGGAGCCCGAGTGGCTCAGCAGCCTGCCTGGGGCGTGTCTCTGCTGGCAGCCAGGATCTGAACCCAAGCCCCCACGCGGCCCGGGGAGAAGGGGGCCAGGACTGCATCTCTTGGGCTCTGTTTACTTGGGGTTGGAAACTTGGACATGGGGTTGCCTCTCTGGAGCCAGGGGCTGCTGAAGCTGGGGAGAAACCCCGACTAACCAGGAGGCCGGCCCCTGCCCTCACCCCCTGCAGCCTGGAGACCCTCAGGCCAGCGGCAGGGGAGAGAGCCTGGTGCCCAGCTCTGCTGGGCTGTTCCCTCGCCTGGAAGGACCTGTCTTGTAGCTTCAGCAGGGTGACACCTTCTCTAGTCCCCCAGCCCCCTCGACTCACACATTGTCACTGTTGTCGGGACAGGCCTGTCCCAGACACCAGTGAGGATGGCCAATCTGGACTACAGGGGCGTCACTGGGCCATGGGGTGGGGTGGGGGCTTGGCAAGTGGGTGAGTGATGGACCAGCACCGCCTGTCCCCCAGCCGCCCCCTCCTGGGGGGTTGCTGAGCTGGGGGGATGGGCTCACAGTGGTGGAGAGGTTCCACCCACACCCCCATGGTGGTCTCCATTTATACTGGGCTTTCTTGAGGAAGGAGCGGTCCCTGCGACCTTCGCTCAACAAAGCACACTGGGCAGGGAGGGAGTCAGAGATGGGGGGGGGGGGCTCCAGCCAGCTGGCAGAGGGGAAATGACGCGGGAGCTTCCACCCCCTGCTCAGCAGCACCGCTGTTCCCGCAGGCCCAGGCCAGCCCCCCACCGCAGTGGCCCATACTTCAGTCTCTCCAGGCCTCCGAGCGCAGTGAGCAGGGGCCCAGAGCGGCCCCCACCGCAGTGGGCAGGCAGATGAGCTGCGGTGAGGAGGCCGTTGTCCCGGGAGGTGTTGCCAGGGCAACCGGGCGCCTTCCTCACACTTCCTCCCAGTTGCTTGGCCCTAGGCCGCTCGTGTGTGCGCATGTGTGTGCGCGTGTGGCTGTGTGTATGTGTAGTGGCGTGTGTATGACCTTCATGAGAGGGCCAGTGTGTATGTGTGTGTGTGTGTGTGTGTGTGTGATGGTGTATATGCATGTGTGTCTGTGTGTGTTCGAGTGTGAATGGTGGCGTGTGTGTGCACCCAGGCACGTGTTGAGTGTATGTGCCTGTGTGCGCTCGCGTGTGTCTGTATGAGTGTGTGCCTGTGTGTGTGCCCGACAGTGAGCTCTTCTTCCTTCCTCCCTCCTCGTGGCACACCTGGGCCCCCAGGACTTCAGGTCTCAGGCACATCACTGTGGGACTAGCCCAGGGTCAGCAGGGTCAAGGGCTGATGCTCGCTCTGTCCGTCGCATGTGGGATCCAGCAGTGTCTGAAGCCCAAAATCGCACAAGATTCCCAGGACCAAAGCGCTGCTGCTTTTCCTAACTGCAAGCCTAAGCCTGAGATAAGCTAACCCTGGCCCTGGCCCTGGCCCCACCCCCTAACTACTAAGCCCTTAGCCCACCACTCAAGCCATCGGACTTTTAGTTCCCTCCCAAACATCACCGGCTTCCTCATCTCTAAATAGTATTTTTATTTCCCTCCCTAAGAGCCAGGGCGCCTTGAGCTGCCAGCCAGAGGAGGTTCCCGGCGGTGGCAGCAGGCTGCAGGGAAGCCAAGCCCGGTGGCCTGGCGGCGAGGAAGATGCTGATTGGAGGCCAAGAGCCTCCCAGGCTGGGGCTTCGAGCAGCCTGGCGCCAGGGAAAGGCCCCACCCCACGGGGCAAGGAGGAAAGGAAGGGACCTTGAGACCAAGCCTCCTTGGAGGCAGCCTGCCTGGAACAGGACTCAGTTTCCCCCACTGTGCGATCCAGGGACCCGGACCCCGAATCGCCCTGCGGTACAGAGCCCAGAGGCGGGAGGCTTTCTAGGGCCGCCGTCGGTCTCCGCAGAAGCGGCTGCCACCTACCTCTTCTGCCACCGAGTGGACGGGTTGGTGCAAACCTCTGGCCTTTTGCCTGAGCAGGTGAGCGCGCCACTGATGCGCCACCAGGGCTTCTGATGGAGAGATAGGGGCGGGACTCCAGGCCTGCCTGTGCGCTCCTCTGGACACCCAGTCTGTGAACCTCACTTACCGCGCCTGCTTTGGCTCCCACGTTCCCCTACTCGTGGCCTCTGCAGGCCTGGCTCATATCCCACCCTGCGTTCCCTCTCCAACAGCGTCCGTCCTCCTGAACCCCAGCCTAGCGCCTCCACTCCTCCGGGGCCTGGAGCCCCAGCGCTGACATTAGGGGGGCGGGAACTTTCTCCCCCGTAGGCCCTCCCTCCGCAGAATCTCGCAAGGCCGCGGGGACCCACGAGGCTGTGTCGCATTGCCCTTTGGCCCCCAGCCCACGCCTATACCAGCAAGTCATCGCCCAAGCGGTCCGGGCTGCCCCCAGCCCCAGGGTGGGATTCAATTAAGCTGGATTTCTTCTTGATGCTCCACTGCTAACAAAGACAAATGACTTCAGCACCAGCGGCCCGGAGGCGGTGGACACTGGAGCCCTCCACAGCTCCCTGCCGACACCCCCCCCCAGGCCTGAGCCGCCATCCCTCTCCCGGACAGGGCCTCGGGGGTGCTGGGAGCGTGGCGTGAGGTGGGTGCTGGTGGGGTGTTCAGCTAGGGAGGGTTCCAGCCTGGCTCCATGCTCCCTGTGGAGCTTCGGTTTACCCACTGTGTCCTGGGGATGGTGCCAGTGATATTTGCGGGGTGAAGGCAGGGATTGCGTTGGCTGCACCTGTCCCATGGAAATTGGACATGGAATGGGGAATGCCAAAGAAGAATCGGTGCCTGTGGGTTGTGGTGGTTGAGAGGAATATCGAAAGTGGCACGGGCTACCAACGAACAACAAGTCAGCCTGCATTGGGAGATGTACGGCCAGAGCGCGCCTTGGAGGCAAGGATGGCGAGATTCTGACGTGTTGTCAGGAGAGACCAGGCCCTGGAAGAAGGATGTCCTGTTTGGTACAGTGGAGGGGCAGTGAAGAAGAGGAGGAAGGCCCTGGACGAGATGGATGGACACAGTGGCTGCATCCATGGGCGCAGGCGCAGGAGCAGCTGTGAGGAGGGTGCAGGACCGGGCAGGGTTTCCTTCTGTTGTGAACGGGGTCTCAGTGGCACCTAACAACCACCACGACATGTCAGAGTTAGGAGCCCTGGGACATGGTGGTTACAAGTTGGGCTGCTAATCTCAAGGTCAGCAGTTCAAAGCCACCAGCCACTCTTCGGCAGAAAGAAGAGGCTTTCTCCTCCTGTAGAGTTACAGTCTCAGAAACCCATACGGGCAGTCAGTCCCACCTTGTCCTGTAGGGTCGCTATGAGTCGCTGTGGATGCAATGGCAGTGAGCTTTTTCATTTGCTTTCCAAGAGCAACAAAGGTTCCGTCTTGTAGATGGACTGCCCTTATCCTTCACTTGTTGATGGACATTCTCCCAGTGGACACCAGAGGGCGCGGTGAGCACCGAGTCCGCTGATGGCTGTGCCGCGCTGACAACAGAGGACGCCGGTTGGTCTGTTGGTCTCTGCAGCTGCCTGCTGCCTGGGGGCCGTCCCCCCTCTCCGCCCTCCCGCCCTCCACAGGACTGGTCTGGCCTCCATAACCTCCCCTCCTTTCCCTCCCTGTGCACTCATTCCAGCCCCACTGTCCTTCTGATTGGCCCCGAACAGGCCAGGCTGTGGCCCCCACGCTCGCTGGCATGGAGTCAGTGCTGACCCCCAGACCCCATAGGGCAGGGGAGAACTGCCCCTGTGAGTTTCTGAGACTGTCACTCCTCATGGGAGTAGAACATCTTTCTCCCCAGGACCCAATAAACAAGAGAAGCACCGACTTCCTGCTGCCGATCGGCTCAAACATACGGACTACTGTGAGCCGGCCACGCCGCGTCCCTAACATCGACGGCTTTCTCCTCTGCAGTACCCAATTCCACGTGTTCCCACCGGATCAGAATCTGGGCCTGGGAACAGCAGCCCTGCATCTTCCCCCGACCCTCCCCGACCCCCATACCGCTTCCGACAGCATCAAAGCCTCTGTTCCAACTACCGCCCCACATAGGGGCCAAGGCCCCAGCTGGCGAGGTAAGCCCAGGCTGGCTCTTGCTGCCTTACTCCTGGGAGGTGGCCAGCGTCATCTGTCATGCTTGGGACATGTTGTCAGGAGAGACCAGGCCCTTGGTAAAGCGGAGGAGCTCAAGGAGCTGGACTGACACTGGCTGTAACCATGGGTTCAGGCACGGGGTCCTTTGGGAGGGTGGCCTAGGACCTTTGGGAGGGTGGCCTAGGACTGGTTGGTTGTTCCTTCTGAGGTACAAGCGGCGCTATGGGTCAGAACTTGATAGCAGCTAACAGCAACCACGGAGGACAGGGTACAGCCGGCTCTGTGGGTTTCTCAGACTGTAACTCTTTATGGGGGTAGAAAGCCTAGTCTTTTCCCTAGGTGGTGGCTGGTGGTTTTGAACTGCTGGCCTTGCTGGTAACAGCCCAGTGCGGAACCACCATGCAGCCAGGACTCCCGATGCCCACAGGTGCTGGCAAACATCTGCTGAGTGAATGCCCCAGAGGCTGACATACTGTTTTTTGGGGTCCCTGCACCACGCCTGTCCCTTCCGTGGCGGCTGCCGAGCGCTGTCACACCCCCCCCCCCCCCCCCCCGGCGTCGGACTGCACCCTGCACGGGAAAGGAATATTTTTAACTGTGCATGTGTCACCTCCAGTGTGGGTGGGGCAGGCCGGTGGGTGAGCAAAACTACAATGAATGGGCGCAGGAAGCAGCCCACGTGTCAGCTGCCAGGCAGTGCTCACGTGTCTGCTCCCTGCCCCACACCGTGAACCCCGCCTAGGCCTCCTGCACCGCTGGCACAGCCACTGGCAGGCCTGGGGCTGGGCGCAGCCGGGGTAAAAGTCTCCCCTTGCTCATGGGTGCTCCCACTTGGCCTTCCCTGGGGCGTCAGGGCTGCGAGGGGGCGTTTCCATCAGACCCAGTGTCCGTGTCAGGATCATGACTGCCATCGCGTCGATTCCGATTCACAGCCACTGACCCCACAGGGCGGCGGGGCCCAGGTGTCACTTTACAGGAGCAGCGGGTGGTTTAGAACTGCCCACCTTGGGGTTCGCAGCCCAATGCGTAGTGGGGCATGATGCCATCGGGGCTTCCTTAGTGTCTCGTTGTGATGTTATCTATATAAAGTTTGGGGGCCTCTCAACTGGGGTGCACAGTCTCAACGTTCCCATTGAAGCGACTGGTGCGTGGACCATCCACTCTGCGGTCAGCAGCCCACCGCTTCCCCGAGGCCACAGAGCACCCAAGCTAACTGCCAGGAGTGACGCACTCCTCCATCGGACGCCGCAGGACAGGGCGGACCTGCGCCGAGGGGCTTCCGTGGGGGTCCGTCTGGATGGGGCGCAGACAGCCTCGTCTTTCCCGGGATTCAGAACCAGCTCAACGCTTTGCCCACGACACCCCAGGACCCCGTCCCAGGTGGGGAGATGCAGCGGTCCAGTGGGGCTGGTACGGTGTCGACCGCGGAGGTTCGGACTCAGCGCCCAGATGTACGACGACAGAGGGAGAAGACGCGCCCCGTCCTGCGCTGGCCTCACCGTGTCGCGGCCACTGTACTCGTCCATCTTCTGGGGGGGACCCAGGGGCGGGGACTTCCTCTTCTTTGCTGCCCGTCTCGTCTTCCCGAGCCCCTCCCTGTCCGCAAAGGAAGGCTGGTCGAGTCCACTCCAAGATACCAGCTCCTCCCCACTCTCGTTTCCGGGGCCCACTGACTCAGGCAGGGGGTGGGGACATGCCTGGGCACCGGGGCTGACAGTGGTCAGCTTCTATGCATTAGGCCTTCAGTCGCCGCCGACAGAGTTTCGGAGCTGTCCGCCAGGCTTCCAGCGGCTCCTTCCTCGGAAGCCGGGCGCCAGTCCTCCGGAGTTGCTCTTAGTCTGGAAGCTCTGCTGACCCCTGCTTCTCCGCGTGGCCCTGCGGGCATGGCATCTGAAACACCAGGGACGACGTCGCTTCCCGCATCACTGCAGCCCCACAGGCTGACAGGTCCGTGGTGGAAAATGCACATGAACGCTGGACATCGCATCAGGAAGACTGTGGAAGAGTGGATGCCTTTGAATTATGCTGCTGGAGACGAATATTGAAAGTCCCACGGACGGCTAAAGGACAAACGGATCTGTCTTGGAAGAAGTCAGGCCAGAGGCTCCTCAGAGGCAAGGATAGTGACTTTGTCTCATACACACTTGGGACATGTAGTCGGTAGAGGCCAGTCCCCGCAGAAGGACACCATGTGTGGTGAAGTGGAGGGGCGGTGAACAAAGAGGGGGGCCTCTGCTGGATGGGATGGATGGACAGGAGAGCGATGGTGAGAGGGGCTGGGTTCAGCTGCACATCGGGTCGCTGTGGTTTGGAGCCGACTCTCCATAGCACTGAACAGCAACACTGACATGAAATCTGTTTCTCTATCTGGGAGGGGTGCTGGGGGCATGGGGATTATGAGCTGGGCTGCTCACCACAAGGTCATCAGTTTGAGCCCACTAGCCCCCCGAGGGAGAAAGATATGGAAACCCTAACAGGGAAGCAGTAAGTCCCAATGGACAGACGCGATGGCTGTGGGGACTGTGGGTTCACGATGCCCCGGCTGCACAGGGGTTAGCAGCTTGGCTGAGAACTGCAGGTCCGTGGTTTGAACCCACCAGCCACTCCCTGGGGGGAAGAGGAGGCCGTTTGCTCCTATCAACGTCGACAGTCTTAGATATGGAATCATTTAGCCCAGAGAACCGATGGACCACGTGCACGTCGCCTGCAGGTCCTGTGACCAGAACTAGATGGTGCTCCACTTGCCTGACCAACTGCTGTGGAAAGGATCTCTTTAGCAGGCCTGTAGAGACTGAGAGAAAAAGGTGAATGGAGCCCCAAGTCATAAAAGAGACAGACTTAGTGGTCAGATAGAGGGACCTCCCCTCCCCAAGATGATGACCCTTCGTCACCTTCCAGGCTGGGCCTGACCTCAGCCCCGGGTGGGAATAATCAGACCTTAAGATCAGAAGGGCCACCTTACTCCTGGACAAAGCTCAGAAGGTCACGAAAGAAGGGGGGCATGGAAACATGGAACAGGGGGAGGGGTACGGGATTGGGGGTGGGGAGACACTGGGGGGATGATGTGACCCCGAAGGGATTCCCACGATGAGCTGAAACAAAATGCATACAAAGTGTTGGCTGTAAAACAGACACCTTCTCTGTAAACCTCCACTCAATTCACAATA